>NC_079194.1:208714454-208829616 GCF_029499605.1 Hyla sarda | reverse complement strand
AATTTGCACTCTTCTAAACTGGGCGTTTCCCGAGACAGGTGTCATCAGAGATTACTTAGACAGAAAAGAACAACCTAAACTCCAGAAGCTCATAAGTACTGAAAGGATTAAGATTTCTTTACTAGAAGTAACTTTACAAATCTGTTTAACTTTCTGGAGCCAGTTGATATATAAAAAAAAGTTTTTTCCTGGATAACCCCTTTAATCTACTTTCCCCACTCCTGTGTGAAAATGCTTCTAAGGGTACGGGGTCCCACGTACCGCTTAAGCAGTGTAGTTGCGCAAAATCATCTGCAGCAGCGGGAAATACACTGCATATTCTCAGATGATCATCATGCCAACTACAGGGCTATCCAGCAGCAGCCCTGCATTTCCAGTGAAGATTGGAGGCGGAGCCATGCGCCGGCGTGATTGTGACATGCAGCCCCGTAAAATACACTGCGTAAGTGGTACATGGGACCATACTCTTAAAAGGGGAACTCAGCCCCTAAACATCCTTTGGATAGGGGATAAGATGACTGATCGCGGGGGTCCCGCCCCTGAGAACCCCTATAATCTCTTCTGCAGCACCCGCTTGTCATTAGCTGCATGGAGCGAAGATCGCTCCGTGCTGATGACTCACGATACAGGAGCCGGAGTATCGTGACATAACAGCCTCGCCCCCTTGTGACGTCACGCCCCACCCAGTCAATGCAAGTCTATGTGAGGTGTTGCTGGGCTGTGACGTCACGATAGTCCGGATAGGGGATAAGATGTCTAGGGGCGGAGTACCCTTTTAAGGGCACGTTCACACATACAGGATCTGCTGCATATTTTTGCAGCATATTTTGTGCAGCTGATAATTGCTACCCGTTAACTTCAGAAAATATGCAGCAGATCCTGTACGTGTGAACGTACCCTTAGGCTGTTTTCACACATACAGTATCCTGCACATATCTGCTGATGCAGATTTAAATATTTTTATGTTAACTAAATGACAAAGCTTTAAATAGGCAATATCAAATATGCGCAAGATACCGCCCCCGCTATGTCTATGGGAGGTGGCGTGGTGGCCATCCCGCTCATTGTATTGAGGGGGCAGAGCAGTGATGTCACGATGCTCAGGCCCCTGTATTGCCCTTTATTACGCACAGAGCGAGGTTCCCCAGTGGTGGGACCCCCACGATTAGACATCTGAGCTGTATGCATGGGATTACTGGCCACTTGCACTGCTGGCTTGTGAGACTCATTTGCATATTTTTATAATAGCAATGCATGACATTGACCCTGATGCTAAGCCCTACCTAGCTTAGTTTAAAGGAATCAAGTGAACACTGCTGGTAACTTTTTATATATGTTTGTGCTTCCATAACAAAAAATGAAAACAAAAACCTTCCTCTCAATCTTCTCCTTGCTTGATTGACAGCTAAAGGCTAAGCCCTGTTTACAATCTCACATAGACGCACAATTTGTATTCACAATGCAAGAAAAAGATTTGGAAACAGTGCCGAGCCCCTGACTGCCAAACAGGGAAAGGGATGGGACAGAGATCCAGAAAGTTACAGTCCTCCTTACTTAAAGGGGGTCGGGAATGCCTCTGACTATTGAGACCAGAGAATAAAAGCATTTTTCTACATCATGGAAGCACATGCAGATATATGAACCGTACCATATGTCTCTTTGCTTTAACAGTTGTAATAGCTATAACATTATCATCAGTTTGGAACGTGAATTGCAGCTGACAGATTCCCTTTAAAGCCTCAGTGTTATTTGTAAAAACTTCTGACATGCTGTCCAGAGGTGAAGACAAACCCTTAGGGCTCATGTGCACAGCCACATTATTGCTATTTTGTATGAAGCCATAAGGGAATTGCTATAGGGGTTCCTGAGACATCTACTCTGCCTCCAGGATCATACAGAGAATCTAAAATGTTACTAGACATGTCTGACAAAAATAAATAAATTGCAATACTATGTGTTCTTTTGTAGGATTTTCCTTAACTGGGTAACACAACTGTATTATTTATTTCAGATCATGTTTTTTTAAGATGTATTTACCTTCAACATCTCAGCCGTGTCACCCCTTTTTGCCAGTACACTGCCTGTAATCCCAATAATGCTGACTGCATTCACCCTTGCACTGGTGTTTCTGCTTTGCACACACGCTTCAGCAAAGCTCATAACCTGTTCTGGAGTCATACACTGCAATGACAAGTATTTCATACAGACATTATAAGTGACAATTGAAAGACACCACAGGCCTATTTTCTATTCATGCAGCAAACTTTGATAAATACCTGTGGTATTCCTTTAGATGCTATTGTCTGTAGTAATGCTCGGACAGCACTGGATGCTGCCTCTAAAAAGTCATCGTGCTTTGGACCATCTAATGGAAACAGAGAGAAGTAAAAATACTAAGAACTGTTTTCTGTTATAATTCAGCACTTAACCCCTTAAGGACCAAGCCCATTTTGGCCTTAAGGACCAGACCAATTTTATTTTCGCATTTTCGTTTTTTCCTCCTCTCCTTCTAAAAATCATAACTCTCTTATATTTCCATCCACAGACCCATATGAGGGCTTGCTTTTGTGTCACCAATTGTACTTTGTAATGACATCACTTATTTTACCATAAATGTACGGCGGAACCAAACAAATATTTATGTGGAAAAATTGAAAAGAAAACCGCAATTAAGCAAATTTTGGAAGGTTTTGTTTTCACGCTGTACACTTTCCGGTAAAAATGACTTGTTTTCTTTATTCTGTGGGTCAATACGATTAAAATGATACCCATGATTATATGCTTCTCTATAATTGTACCACTTAAAAATAAATCTCAAACCATTTTAACAAAATTAGTATATGTTTGAAATTGCCCTATTTTGACCACCTATAACCTTCTCATTTTTCCATTTATGGGACGATATGAGGGCTCATTTTTTGCGCCATGATCTGTAGATTTTATCAGTACCACTTTTGCTTAGGTTTTGCTTTTTATTAATTTTTTATAAAAAAAATTTGGAATAAAATGCGACAAAAAAGCAGCAATTTTTGACTTTTTTTTTTTACATTTACATCGTTCACTGTACGGGATAATTAACAATATATTTTAATAGTTCAGACTTTTACGCATGCGGCGATACCAAATATGTGTATGAATTTTTTTTTTTTTTTATGCTTTTTATGTCCCCATAGGGGACTATTCATAGCAATCAGTTGATTGCTAATACTGTTCAGTGCTATGTATAGGACATAGCACTGCTCAGTATTATTAGACCAGAGCAGAAGACCCCGGGAGACGGCCGGAGCCAGGTGAGGGGACCTCCAGCCGCCATGCTGGATGATCGGATCCCCGCGGGCGATCCGATCATCCATTCAAAGTACTGCACTGCCGCAGATGCAGATATCTGTATTAATGACGGCATCTGAGGGATTAATGGCGGACATCCGTGCGATCGCCGCTGATAGCAGCCGGGAATGATGCGAGCACTGCTCCGGTGCTCGCAATCATGGCGGCGCATAATGTACATCTTGCGCTAAGTACCACGTCACCATGACGTACATTTACGTCCATTGTCGTTAAGGGGTTAAAAGGGGTACTCCGGAGGAAAAACAATTTTTTTCAAATGAACTGGTGCCAGAAAGTTATACAGATTTGTAAATTACTTTTATTTAAAAATCTTAATCCTTCCAGTATTTATCAGCTGCTGTATGGTCCACAGGAGGTTGTGTAGTTCTTTCCAGTCTGACCACAGTGCTCATTGCTGACACCTCTGTCTGTCAGGAACTGTCCAGAGCAGTAGAGGTTCGCTATGGGGATTTTGGGGGATTTTTATAAAAACCTGTGCAAAGGAAAAGTTACCCAGTTGACCATAGCAACCAATCAGATTGCTTCTTTCATTTTGCAGAGGCCTTGTTAAAATGAAAGCAGCAAACTGATTGGTTACTATGGGCAACTTTTCCTCTGGACAGGTTTTGATAAATCTCCCCCTTTGCTCCTGCTTAGGACAGTTCCTGATATGAGAGCAGACCTCCATATGTAGACAAAAACCTAGCATTTAATAAGTACCACTAAAAATGTCCTCACAAACCTGGACACACAACACAATAAAATAATAGGTGCGCAAAAGAAAAAAAAATTATAATGGGAGAGATCCCACAAACAACAAGGCAAATTAATAAATGATAAAAATATGTTAACCACTAAATGGTGGGAACAGCAAGGATGCTAGTCACAGATATGGAATAAAATAAGTATCAGCCTGGCTATCTCTCGCCCTATCCCTGTGACAGAGGGGGGGGGGGGGGGGGGGGCGGCAACAGGTGGGGATTGGTCCATAGCCTATTTACTCCCTACAATATCCCTTATTAGGCCTACTTCTAGGCATAGTTGGCGTCCTGATAAGGACGGCCCCGCACCGGAACTTCCCCTATTGTACTGCTAATGCCCTGCAATAAACTACCTCTCTTACTAAGGAATAAGGCTGTCTCTCTGGCCGGGCCAATACCCTCACACTTGTCTTACTCTACACACAGATAATAAAAGTGCATGTAGAGATGGGTATTCGAGACAACTACTACAGAGAGGTTATATCAGGTTTATAATGGGGCACACACACACACACACGTACTGGCAGAACCGTACTGGTAGTTATACAGACTTATCAATATCTTGCCAGTATCGATGTGGAGTCTTTATATAGCTCCTTTCCTCATGATAAAAGGTATTCAAGCTGTGCAGTATTTCCTCAGTATGCGAGGTAATCATAGTTACATAGTTAGTACGGTCGAAAAAAGACATGTCCATCAAGTTCCACCAGGGAATTGAAGGGTAGGGGTGTGGCACGATATTGGGGAAGGGATGGGATTTTATATTTCTTCATAAGCATTAATGTTATTTTGTTCCAGGAATGTATCTAATCCTGTTTTAAAGCTGTTAATTTTTCCTGCTGTGACCAGTTCCTGAGGTAGACTGTTCCATAAGTTCACAGTTCTCATGGTAAAGAAGGCGTGTCGCCCCGTGAGACTAAACTTTTTCTTCTTGTCCTTTAGGGGGGGGGGGGGGGGGGGGGGGGGGTGTTTAACCTGGAACAGTTTTTCTCCATATTTTTTGTATGGGCCATTAATATACTTATATACGTTTATCATATCCCCCCTTAAACGTCTCTTCTCAAGACTAAACAATTGTAACTCCTTTAATCGCTCCTCATAGCTAAGATGTTCCATGCCCCATATTAGTTTAGTCACGCGTCTCTGCGCCCTTTCCAGCTCCACAGTGTCCCTTTTATGGACAGGTGACCAAAACTGAACAGCATATTCCAGGTAAGGCCGTACCAATGCTTTATAAAGGGGGAGTATTATGTCCCTGTCCCTAGAGTCCATGCCTCTTTTGATACATGACAATATCCTGCTGGCTTTGGAAGCAGCAGCCTGACATTGCATGCTATTCTGTAGTCTGATCTACAAGTACACCCAGATCTTTCTCTACCGGTGACTGATAGTTTAACCCCCCCTAAGACATACGATGCATGCATGTTATTAGTACCCAGATGCATAACTTTACATTTATCCACATTGAACCTCATTTGCCAAGTGGATGCCCAGACACTTAGTCTATTCAAGTCATCTTGTAACCTATACACATCCTCTATAGACTGTACTGTGCTACAAAGCTTGGTGTCATCTGCAAAGATAGTAACAGAGCTGTTAATATCATCCTCTATATCATTGATAAATAAATTAAACAACAGCGGTCCCAGTACAGAACCTTGGGGGTACACCACTAATTACCGGGGACCAATCAGAGTACGAATCATTGACCACCACTCTCTGGGTATGATCCATGAGCCAGTGTTCAATCCAGTTACAAACTAAAATTTCCAAACCTAAAGACCTTAACTTACCTGTCAGACGTCTATGAGGGACAGTATCAAATGCTTTAGCAAAATCCAGAAACACTATATCCACAGCCATTCCTCTGTCAAGGCTTCTACTCACCTCTTCATAAAAGCAAATTAGATTGGTTTGACAACTTCTATCCTTAGTAAATCCATGCTGGTTATCACTTATAATACAATTATCCCCTATGTATTCCTGTATGTAATCCCTTATAAGTCCTTCAAACTATTTACCCACAATGCACATTAAACTTACCGGTCTATAGTTTCCTGGGGAAGACCTAGAGCCCTTTTTGAAGATCAATACACAGCACATAATCTCATACTGTCACTTCTCCGGTTCGTATTAACTCATAATTTCTTCCTGTTCGATCGCCATCTATACCACCAGCTCAAGGGGACCGCGATGCGGAGCCCTTGCGCCCCCACATACGCAAATCTCCTCTTGGGCTGGTGGGAGGACACTATATAGTGTTCCCCCCAGACAAAACTACCTATGTGATAATCGAGGATCCATCTATGGATCAGATACATAGACGATGTCTTTGCTCTATGGGGAAACACCAGAGATGAATTTGTGAACATCTTAAACCAGAATGATATTGGTTTGTTTTTCACCTATGAGATACTAGAAAAATAGTTCTTTTTTGGATGTAAAGGTGATGTAGGACAATCAGGGGCGCCTTTTCACTACCTTATTTTTTAGGAGGTCCACTGCCACCAATTCCCTATTACATTGGACGAGCCATCATACAATGCCCCAAAAGAGGGGAATCCCGAAAGGACAATACATCAGAATCCCCAGAAATTGTTCATTCAACCAGGAGTTCTTCAGACAGGCGAAAATTCAGCGGAATCGCTTCCGAGTAAGGGGCTACCCCAATGACTGTCTCCGCTCTGCTTTTAACCATGCAAGACAGCTAGACAGGAGTCAACTCCTAGGTCTCTCTGAGGCCAAACATACAGATCAGAAGATGAGGATCGTGGGCAAGTATGAAGTCACATGTGGTTTACAATATTTCCAAATATTGGAACTTCCTTCAGGCAGACCCTCATATCAAGGACTTTATCTCTGAATGTCCCCTGATTACTTATCGATGGGGTAGAAGCCTGAATGATCGACTTGTACAAAGCCACTATTGCAGACCAAAAACTGAGGAAACATAGCTGCAAAGATCCACCAAGGGACCATGGAGTGTCCCAAAGTAGTCCCTGGGAAGGTAAGACGTAATGTCTACGGCCCAGGCACGCGTCGGAAGATGCTAAGGTGTGAACACTGTACAACTTGGCAAAGGTATGCATAGACAACCAAGTCGCCGCCTAGCAAACCTGCAAAGCTGAAGCCCCGTGGCTGACCGCCCAGGATGCCCCCACCGCATGGGTGGAGTGAGCCGACACTCGAAAGGGGGGCACCTGACCCTTGCAACGATAGGCTTCAGAAATGGCGGAGCAGACCCACCGGGAGATAGTGGCCTTGGAGGCCGGAAGCCCCTTGCACAAAGAGGAAATGACCAACAAATAGATCCGAACCACCCAAACCAAGTCCAGTTTATGGAGCTGGCACTCCCACGGATGAGAAGGGGACGGACAGAAGGAAGGCAACACAATCTCCTCATTCAGGTGAAAGGAAGTCACATCCTTGGGTTGAAAAGAGGGTAACGGACAAAGAACCAGCTTATCTTGGTGAAGCACTAGAAAAGGGGAACGGCAAGAGGGCAGCCAATTCAGAAACACGGCGAATGGACGTAACTGCGACAAGGAACTTTACCTTCCAGGAAAGCAAGCGAAGGGAAACCTGACCAAGAGGCTCAAAAGAAGAGCTTTGCAGAACATTCAGGATGAGATTGGGCCCCAAGGAGCAGTGGGGGACTGGAACAGAGAAACCTCGTGAGCTACGCCCTGCAAAGAAGTCAGACGCAAGAGAGCAGTGGAAGAGAACAGAAAGTGCCAAAACCTGCCCTTTAATGGAACTGAGGGCAAGGTGCGTCTCAAGTCCTGATTCCAAAAAGGACAAGGAGGTCCAGCAAGAAAATAAAAAAAAAAAAGTGGGAGAGGTCGAACAAGCCTCGCACCAGCGAAAATAGGCCCACCAGGTACAGTGGTAATTCCTGGCGGACGAAGGCTTCCGGGCACGGAGCATAGTCCGGATCACCCGGGAAGAGAAACCCTGAGCCCTCAAAACCGCAGTTTCAACCGCCATGTCGTCAAACGAAGCGGAAGTGAATTGGGGTGGCAGAGTGGTCCTTAGGAGAGAAGGTCGGGACGATCCGGAAGAGGGAAGGGAACATCTGCCACAAGACTGACCATGTCCACATACCACACTCAACGAGGCCAATCCGGGACCACCAGAATCACTGATTTGCCCTCAGTCTTGAGCTTCCGGACGACCCTGGAAAGAAGTGGAAGCGCAGGAAAGAGGTAGGGGAGAGCAAAGGGGGTCCAAGGGACCACGAGTGCGGCTACTGCCAGTGCCAGGGGATCCTGCGACCTGGAGACGAAGCAAGGTACTTTCCTGACTCAAGGCGCAGTCACCAGCCCGAAGGGCAGGGCAATAACCTGAAAGTGACCCGCAGGAACAGCAAATCTGAGAAACTGCTGATGGGCCGGAAAGATTGGGATGTGCAAATAGGCATCTCGTATGTCCACGGAAGAGAGGAACTCTCCCGGATCCATGGAGGCAACTACTGACCATAGGGATTCCATCCGAAAATGCCAAAGCCGTACATAACGGTTCAGAAGCTTTAAGTCGAGAATGGGACGGACAGCGCCGTCCTTCTTGGGAACAACAAAAGATTGGAGTAGAACCCCAAAAACTGGCACGATCACTCCCTGGGAGAGCAGGGTGCGGAGGTCCACCTGAAAAGCGAAAGATCGTGAGGGGGTGGGACCAGAAAAAAAATTATAGAAGAGAATTCTAATCAATAGCCCTGGGACACGACCTCTCGAACCCAAGCATCCTGAACTTGCACCAGCCAAATGTCCCGAAAGAAGGACAGGCGACCACCCACCCGAGGAGAAAGCTTGGATGGGGGCGCACCCTCAGGCAGTGGGAGGCTTGCTAGTCCCAGATTTGGAAGAGGGGCGGTTGGAATTTGACCCCGGCTTCCAGGAGGAGCAAGCCTTGAAAGAGGGTGCCCTCCTGTGGCTGCCGGCTTGTCCTGGGGGCCAGAGATAAACAAGGGAGGCAAAAAGGAGGAAGTCTTCCGCCTCGAGTCCGAAAGGCGCGGACGATTTTAGGGTAAGAGAGAACTCTTGCCACCGGTAGCCTCAGGTATGATCTCATCTAGGCATTTACCAAAAAGAGACAAGACCCCAGGAAAGGCAGCTTAGTAAGGCCCCTTTCACAATACAGGTAAAAATCCTGTAAAAAACCTCTGTTATTACTTCCAGCAAAAATTCCTGAAACCGGGCGTTAAAAAATCCCATTCATCTCAATGGGATTTTTTTGAATATCCTTTTGCATCAGGCATGTCCGTTTTTACTAATGTCAATTATTTTTGCCGGCACAAAAGACGGTGTGTGCACCAATTTTTGGTCTGGCAAAAAATAAAAAATAAAATAAAAAAATAAAAAATGGTGAAAAAGAGGACGTTCAAATTTAAGATTAGAGACTTTGGGAACCGGATGTTCAAAAAAAAATATCCATCATAAGTTAGTCAGGTTTTTTAACATCCGTTTTTTTGTATTGAGCATGCTCAGTACAGCTTTACAAAAAAAAAAAAAAAAAAAAAAAAAAAGGGTTAAAAACCTGATTAAAAAAAAAAAACGATGTAACTGGTAATGGATGATAACTGATGAACAACATCAGGTTTTTTAAGAAAAAAAAACCCATTAAAAACAATGGATGATGGTCATCAGTTCTCATCCGTTATTACATCCTTTTTTCTTCTTTCATCTGTTATTGTAAAATAATGGCAGTAAAAAAGCAGGATGATACCTGTAGTGTGAAAGGGGCCTAAGGGAGCGCTTAAAAGCTGCATCGGAATTCTTATCTTTAAGCCACATCGAACGTCGAAGAGCCACCCGATTGCCCGAGGCAAAAGGCAGCACAGCGAGTCAACTCCAAGGAGGCCGAGCAGATGTAGTCCCTGGCATTAGCGAACTGCTGAGCTAGCTCCGCCAAATCCTGCTAAAATTCCCTGGCGCAATTGACCGTCCCAAACCGAGAGAGCTTTGGATATCCAAGTGGAGGCAAAAGCTGGCGACAAAGCAGAGCCTGCCGCTTCAAAGGCGAATTTTGCCAAATTTTCCATACGCTTATCTGAGGGGTCTTTAAAAGGAGGCAGCATCAGCCAGCGGCAGAGTAGTGGATTTAGACAGCCGTAATACGGGAGGGTCCACCGCAGGAGGAGAGGCCCACTTTGTAACCAGTTCCTGAGGAAAGGGAAAGAGCTTGGAGCTTCTTAGACCCGTGGAAGCACTTATCTGGATGCTTCCAAGCCACCTCCAACAGCTCATCAAATTCAGTATGTGGACTGGAAACTTGGGGAGCCCGACGAGCAGGCGAAAGGACACCTCAGGGACCACGCCTGAGGTTCCTGGGTCCTGCAGGTGAAAGGTGTCCCTGACAGCTGACACCAGACTGTCCACCACATCGGACATACAGGAAGTTGACGGCCCGTTCAGCAATGCACTGTGCCCCCAGCTTGCGGGTGGGGGATCAGGCAGCGCCATGCTCCTGTAGCCCAACGCTAGCAAAAAAAAAAAGGGGAGAGAAAATCTGATCCTAGGTAAAAAAACTAATGAAATAAGACCAGGGGAGCTTCAGACCTGTGTTTGCCTCCTGCTGACACTAAGCTAAAACTGAGTTGCTCAGAGTCAGGAGGTGGGTATATCCTGCTGGGAGGAGCAGGCTCTCTTTTGTTTTTCGCCTAGTGTCCGCCTCCTAGCGGCAAGCAGCATTTATCCATGGTCCTGTGTCCCCCAATGAAGTGCTCAAGAATTATCTATGTCAATGCCCCTGCCCCAGAGATTATGTCGGTAAGACATTTAGGGAAACACGGAGGAGGATAGGTGAGCATATGGGAGACGTAAGGCATAATCACAAAACTCCCATTTCAAGACACGTACATGAAAAACATGATGGGAAAGCAGAAGTATTACAGTTTATGGTGATTGAGACTGTTCATCCATTGCCAAGAAGTGGTGACCATGAACTTGAATGGATTTACAGACAACGCTCCTTTTCACCATGGGGTTTGAATGAGGCACTTTCTTTTGGGTGCTTCTTGTGAACCATTCTAGCCTGCCCCCTAAGTTCTTCCCTTTAACCCTTCTCTAAAGCCCTGCTTTCGGGTATGTATCTGCCAAACATGAGTCTTAATAATGTTTGATTCAATACTATAATCCTTTCTATCTGGTCAGAAACAGTACCCCATTCTTTTGTTTCATCTTAAGTATCTCTACAGTTGGTTCCATTCATATTGCTTTAGAGAGGACCACCAGTATACATTATAATTGTTTATCCACATTTTAGTACTAGGACATCCCTTCTATTTTAATGTCACCCCCCCCCCCCTTTTGCCCATTATTTGGATACTATCATCATGGTCCTGCTGTGTTGGACATACTCGATATCTGGTTGTTTATTGATGAGTATCGTCATGTGTTAATTTACAAAGTTCATAGGATGCAACCAACAGCGGGTGTTTATTTATATTTACCACTAAGTGTGTCCCAATCTATTGGGGTTCCGTTAGCTGAGGCATGCAACGGTACTTAGAATCTTCTGTTCCCTGACACTTACCTACACAGTAAGCTATATGCACAGAGTGACATGAATGCGCCTATGGCGTTTGTGTGATTATGTAGCCACACCCCTTCCCCGAAGGTCTGCTGAGGCTTAGGTAGCTATGCAGATTGAGGGCAGTACTCTAAACTGCGCTACGTCACATCCGGTGATGGGCAGCTCCTTTGAGAAGGGGTGCATTCCACAGCAGAGTGCAAGTGGGCGGCGTGTGCGTGTCAGACGGCATAAAATGAGGTCACACGCCGTCATTAATAGCCGCTGAGGAGTTCCTGTGTATCGGTCATAGCACAAGATCCGGGATGGCGCGCTCGCTACCGCATACCTTATCTATCTCCTGACGATGAGGGTACAGGAAACGCGTCAAGATTGCGAGTATGACACCATCAGAAAACATAACTATCAGCCATTTGTGGCATCTCATTAACTCTGGTGGTAACTGTAATTAGTTATACAGAGATATTACAAGGGTACGGACTCTATAGGTACCATATCATTGCCTATAATTGTGTTCTTGTTTTCTGGTGACTTAGCCAGTAGTCTGTATGATAACACGCTATCTAGAATGATGGCATATATGCTGGCTATACGAGTCCATGTGCAATACATTCATCTTTGTATTTAAGTTAGTATGGGCTTGGTTACTTATCATCCATGGGAAAGTCTGTATAACTACCAGTACAGTGCTTCCAGTACTCGTGTGTGTGCCCCATTATAAACCTGATATAACCTCTCTGTAGTAGTTGTCTCTAATACCCATCTCTAAATGCACTTTTATTATCTGTGTGTAGAATAAGACAAGTGTGAGGGTATTGGCCCGGCCAGAGAGACAGCCTTATTTCTTAGTAAGAGAGGTAGTTTATTGCTGGGCATTAGCAGTATAATAGGGGAGGTTCCGGTGCGGGGCCGTCCTTATCAGGAAGCCAACTATGCCTAGAAGTAGGCCTAATAAGGGATATTGTAGGGAGTAAATGGGCTCTGGACCAATCCCCACCTGTTGTCCCACCCCGTGTCACAGGGATAGGGCGAGAGATAGCCAGGCTGATTGTCAGTAGACTGTGTATATATCAATTTTTGAAGAATTCAGATTCTGATACGGACAGAGGTGTCAGCAATGAGCACTTTGGTCAGACTGGAAAGAACTACACAACCTCCTGTGGACCATACAGCAGCTGATAAGTACTGGAACGCTTTAGATTTTTAAATAGAAGTAATTTACAAATCTGTGTAACTTTCCGGTACCAGTTGATTTGAAAACTTTTCTCCTCTGTAGTACACCTGTAAAAAATATAAAGCAATTGCAATAAAAGACAACCTAAAAGGTAGAAGATCTGATTGGGTGACAAAAAACAAAGACTTTTTGCTTTACTGGTCATAGATATCCCCTTTAACCCCTTAAGGACACATGACTTACTGGAACGTCATGTGTCCACTCCCGATCTATAACGCGGGGCCACGGCGGGACCCGTGGCTAATAGCGCGCGGCACTGATCGCTGTGCCGCGCGCTATTAACCCTTTAGACGCGGCGTTCAAAGTTGAATGCCGCGTCTAAAGTGAAACCGAAAGCATGCCGGTTAGCTCAGTGGGCTGTTCGGGATAGCCGCGGCGAAATCGCGGCATCCCGAACAGCTTACAGGACAGCGGGAGGGCCCCTACCTGCCTCCTCGCTGTCCGATTGCCGAATGACTGCTCAGTGCCTGAGATCCAGGCATGAGCAGTCATGTGGCAGAATCATCGATCACTGGTTTCTTATGAGAAACCAGTGATCAATGATAAAGATCAGTGTGTGCAGTGTTATAGGTCCCTATGGGAGCTATAACACTGCAAAAACAAAAGTGAATAAAGATCATTTAACTCCTCCCCTATTAAAAGTTTGAATCACCCCCCTTTTCCCATAAAGAAAAAAAACAGTGTAAATAAAAATAAACATATATGGTAACGCCGCGTGCAGAAATGTCCGAATTATAAAAATATATCGTTAATTAAACCGCACGGTTTAAATAGTGCATTTTTGGTCACTTTTTATATAATGAAAAAATGAATAAAAAGCGATCAATAAGTCCTATCAATGCAAAAATCGTACCGTTAAAAACTTCAGATCACGGCGCAAAAAATCCGCCCCATACACGGAAAAATAAAAAAGTTATAGGGCTCAGAAATGACAATTTTAAACGTATTAATTTTCCTGCATGAAATTAAGATTTTTTTCCAGAAGTACGACAAAATCAAACCTATATAAGTAGGGTATCATTTTAACCGTATGTACCTACAGAATAAATAGCAGGTGTCATTTTTACCGAAAAATGTACTACGTAGAAACGGAAGCCCCCAAAAGTTACAAAACAGCGGGTTTTTTTTCAATTTTGTCGCACAATGAATTTTTTTTCTGTTTCACCGTAGATTTTTGGGCACAATGACTGACGTCATTACAAAGTAGAATTGATGGCGCAAAAAATAAGCCATAATATGGATTTTTAGGTGCAAAATTGAAAGAGTTATGATTTTTTAAAGGCAAGGAGCAAAAAACGAAAATGCAAAAACGGAAAAACCCCCGGTCCTTAAGGGGTTAATGAAAAAAGTAGGTTATACTATGGGTGTGAAGTACACTGCCCCAAAAAATGAAAGGAACACTTAAACAACACAATGTAACTCCAAGTCAATGACACTTCTGTGAAATCACACTGTCCACTCAGGAAGCAACACTGATTGACAATCAATTTCACATGCTGCTGTGCAAATGGAACAGACAACGGGTGGAAATAGGCAATTAGAAAGACACCCCCAATAAAGGAGTGGTTCTGCAGGTGACCACAGAACACTTCTCAGTTCCTATGCTTACTGCCTGATGTTTTGTTCACTTTTGAATGCTGGCGGTGCTTTCACTCTAGTGGTAGCATGAGACGGAGTCTACAACCCACACAAGTGGTTCAGGTAGTGCAGCTCATCCAGGATGGCACATCAATGTGAGCTGTGGCAAGAAGGTTTGCTGTGTCTTTCAAAGTAGTGTCCAGAGCATAGAGGCACTACCAGGTGACAGGCCAATACATCAGGAGACTGGGAGGAGCCCGTAGGAGGGCAACAACCCAACAGCAACAGCACTACCTACACCTTTGTGCAAGGAGGAGCAGGAGAAGCAATGCCAGAGCCCTGCAAAATAACCTCCAGCAGGCCACAAATGTGCATGTGTCCACACAAACGGTCAGAAACAGACTCCATGAGGGCCCAACGTCCACAGGTGGGGGTTGTGCTTACAGTCCAACACCCTGCAGGACATTTGGCATTTGCCAGAGAACACCAAGATTGGCAAATTTGCCACTGGTGCTCTGTGCTCTTTACAGATGAAAGCAGGTTCACACTGAGCACATGTGACAGACATGACAGGGTCTGGAGACGCTGTGGAGAACGTTCTGCTGCCTGCAACATCCTCCAGCATGACTGGTTTGGCGGTGGGTCAGTAATGGTCTGGGGTGGCATTTCTTTGGGGACCGCACAGCCTTACATGTGCATGCCAGATGTAGCCTGACTGCCATTAGGTACAGAGATGAGATCCTCAAACCCCTTGTGAGATCATATGCTGGTGCGGTTTGCCCTGGGTTCCTCCAAATGCAAAACAATGCTAGACCTCATGTGGCTGGAGTGTGTCAGCAGTTCCTGCAAGAGGAAGGCATTGATGCTATGGACTGGCCAGTCCGTTCCCCAGACCTGAATCCGATTGAGCACATCTGGGACATCATGTCTCTCTCCATCCACTAACACCAAGTTGCACCAAAGACTGTCCAGGAGTTGGCGGATGCTTTAGTCCAGGTCTGGGAGAACATCCGCCACCTCATCAGAAGCGTGCCCAGGCGTTGTAGGGAGGTCATACGGGCATGTGGAGGCCACACACACTACTGAGCCTCTTTTTTTTACATGGTTTAAGGACATTACAAAGTTGGATCAGCCTGTAGTGTGGTTTTCCACTTTGATTTTGAGTGGGACTCCAGTTGATATATTTGATTTCCATTGATAATTTTTGTGTCATTTTGTTGTCAGCACATTCAACTATGTAAAGACGAAAGTATATCATATGATTAGTTCATTCATTCAGATCTAGGATGTGTTCTTTTAGTGTTCCCTTTATTTTTTGAACAGTGTATTATCTTTAGGATTATATGCCAGTCACCAAAACAGTTGCTAACAGTGTTCTTATAGTGGTAGAGATATGATCAGTAGACAATGTAGCTATGCTGAATTTAGTTATGTCCGGAGCAGTCTGAAATCCATCTCCTGTCTTATCAGAGGCAGAGCCTTTTTAGGGTCCTTCATATCCTGTGGATATGCCATAAATGTCCAAAATAGGAATTCCCCCTTGAAAAGATACTATTCCATCATATCTTACCTTTCTGAGTAAATACTAATTCTGAAAGATGCTGAGCAAGTTCCTGTAGTGCAGATACTCCTCCTAAACTCTCAATGTCCAGCATAGACAAGATGTTGTGAAGGCAGGTCAGTGCTCTATGCTGCACAGTAAAAATCCTAAAAAAAACACACAAAGGAACATTTACTACTCCGGTTATGTTAGCACTATAACATCCACAGCAATATTCTCACTATTAAGATTAGGTTTTCTAGCTAATTGTCGATTATGCTATAAAACACATTTCACTAAAACAATAGAAAGACACTGATCCAAATCTGGACTACGCAAAAATGAAAATACACATCACACTACCACAGTGGCAATTTCAAGTTACTTTTATGAAATATGCCAAGAAAAATAGTATTAAAGGAAATTTGAGAGAGGATCTATGCCACCCAGAATTGATACTAATGTCGTGCAGAATTTGCAGCAAAAATTATCCCCTGAAATAAAGTCCCATTGACAAATGGGCTGTTTTGAGTACATTCCGCTGAAAGAATGAACATGTTAATTTTTTTTTTTTTGGCACAATCAAATTCGTTATTGGAAGTTCCGCTACAGGACTTCCGATGTGTGATCTTAGCGGCAGCCACCAACTGAGATTAATGGGGGGCTGCGGCAAGAGGAATCTGCTTGGAATTTTCTCTTGGTAGTGTGGAGGAGCCCTGTCATCTCAGTTACACTTAAGATACGGGCAGCACAAGGATATAAAATACACCAAATATAGTAAATATATGCCTCCCAATACACATGCAACCAAAGCGTCACTGTATAACAATAGTCTGATTACACACAGTTTTATTTTGTGTCTGCAGTAGGTTTTCTTACAGGGTATGTTTACAAGTCATGTGTACGCTGTAGATTTTATGCTGTGTTCAATTTATTTATGTTGGGTTATTCTAGTATAAGGGTACTCTTACACATTTCAGTTGTAAAGACAAACCAGGTATGGATCATAATGAATTAAGATAAAATGAACAGATGCTACTTCTACTCTTTCTGAAGAAAAACAAGGTAGAAGTAGCATCTGTTCTTTATATTATCCAATTCATTTTGCACCTTTATTGTACACAGTATAAATTCTTTAGTGTATACCCCACATTTCAACATATCCTAAGGTGGGGAATAGGTCCTGATTGCTGATGTTTAAGCCACATTCAGACTGTGCTGGCCTTGGCCATCTGATTTGTAGTGCTCAGAGGTCAGGTATTAGTATTGGGTATTGACCTTTTAAAAATAAAACTCTGGAGAAGGGACAAAAAATATTTACCACCACCCATGCGGTTGTTGTTATGATGAGTGATTTATAAGGGCTCTTTCATATTGCGGACAAGCTCCACTATATGGAAATATATTTTCAATTCTGGCAACAGGAGTTTGTGCATGCACAATTTTTTTTCTCCGGTAAACTGCTGGATCCCCGACAGACACCATTCAAGTGAAAGGGGTCCACTGAGACCCAGCAGAGCTCTATGCGCTCTGACACGTTTTATAGTCTATTCTGCACAAGAAAAGAAGAGCCGAACGGACCCTGTAAATTAAGCCTATGGCACCCCTACACAGAGAAAAACTATGTTTTATAAGAGCTTGAATGAGCAGTACTATTTATTATTTTAGCTAATAAAAAGCACAAAAGCTGTGTTTCTGGAACTAACTGCCAGTTCGTAACTGTGACACACATAAAACGTAAGAAAAAAACCCCAATGTTTTTAGACAATATTCAGACCTTATACTCAATACGTAGTTGAAGTGCCTTAGACAGGAATGTATCTATTCATATTATGTCCAATGAATTGAATTCACCACAGGCGACTCCAAACAAGGTGTAGAAACATCTCAGAGATGATCGAGAGAAATGGGAGATCCCCCAAAACTAAAGTGTGCATACCTACGTATAAGTCAAATTTAAAGTTTTTATTTTTAATAAATTTGCAAAAACTTCTGAAATTCTGTTCTAACATTCTCATTATGTGGTAAAGAGTACAAATTGATTGTGATTTTTATTTATTTTAGCACAGGGCTTCAACATAAAATGTAAAAAAGTAAAAGGGTCTGAAGACTTTTGGAATGCATCGTATGGATATAAATTATCTATGTTTACAGATAAGGGAGTCTTTTTTTTTTCTTTCTATAGCACACCCTAAGGAGCAGCAGCAAGAGGCCATTATAGAGCAGCACTGAACAGCGTAGGATGTGAATTAAGCATTGGGGGGGGGTCAGATATAAAACCTTCTAGATTGAATCTGTGTCTCTTTCTGCTTCTGTCTATCTATAACCTGATGCTTAAAGGTCATATCCGGGATGAGAAAAATAGTGCTAATTTATTTTAAAAATAAAAATAAAAAATAAAAACCAGCATCACTCCTGTCCTCACGTTCTGTGTAGTATTGCAGCTTAGTTACATTGAAGTGAATGGAGTCAAGTTGAAGTACCACACACAAACTAAGGAAAGGTGTGGTGCTGTTTTCGGAAGAAGTTATCTCTGTTTTTTCTATTCTTGGATAAGCCCTTTAAATCTTCAGACAGATTTGAGTTGTTTTTGCAGAGCAAATGTGTAGTATAAGAGGGGAAAAGGAAAAAAGTAGCCTCATAAATTGAGGCATTTTTTTCTTTATAAACTAATGTTTCTTATATTCACTGGTACTGTTGAAATATGTAGTTTGCTAAAAAGTTACTATGCATTTAAAGTATACCTATATCATTTTATAAAAAAATGACTATATAGCAAGCACTGTGCTCATTTTCATTTAGTACCCAAATACCTTAAAGGGTCACTCTCATTAAAACAAATATTTGCTATTGCACTCCTTATGGTAAATAAAAAATATTTCTTTCTCTTATACTTTGTTTAAAAAAAATGAAGTTTTCTGTTTTATTTGTGCTTAAAAAAAGCTCAAGAGCACATTCTCTCCCCCCCCCCCCCCCCCCGTCTTATACACAGACTTTGGACCAAAGTCCAAACACAGAAAGTGCAGCCTGGAGTGCTGAGGGGGGGGGGGATGTCTAGCCTCATCCAATCACAGCTCCTCTCACACATAACTGCCATATGCTGTTGGTTGCCCAAGCTCTTCAGGCTGCACTTCCTGTGTTTGGGCTTCGGTCCAAAGTCGGTTTTATTTGTGCTTTTATAAGCACAAATAAAACTTCTTTTTTTTTTTAAGTATATTAGAAATATTTTTTTTTATTTACCATAAGGAGTGGAGTAGCAACATTTGTTTTAATGAGAGTGCCCATTTAAGTGAGAGCAGTGGGGAAAACGGCGCTTCTGTTAAGGAATTTAGGGGCCAAATTCAAAATGAACGTAACTTAAAAGAATGACAATAGTGCACAGTGCAGCACTATTTTTCTTAAAACTTTATAGATACAATTTATAACATATTGAGATGAATGATTCTATTATAATACAGACAGACTACTTTATAAACGGCCACAACTTTTCCAGCCCATCCAAACCCCAGGAAATTACTTTGTAATCAATGACTTCCACGCAGAATTGTGTCTACATATTTGTAAAGCAGCATCATCTGGAAATCGAGTTTTTTCAAACACCTAATGGAGTAAAAGTAAAACAAAAAGAACAAATTAGGCCATATGTGCACATTAAAATTACTTAGCTTTAGCCAATAATAGGGACAATAATGACTTCCTCAAGAGAACTTTAACTGGTTAACGACTCGAGCCCACGCCATACCGGCATGCCCTCAGCTGATTCTTGTAGCTGGGGGACGGCGTTAATAGCCAAAATGCAGCGAGGTAGTGATGGCAGTTTTTGCGCAATTTAAGCAGAAATGCGGCAGAATTTCTGTGTGCTTAAAACACAGAATTCTGCAGAAATTCAAAGCCCCATTGAGTTCAATGGGATTCTGCCCGCAATTCTGCTAAATATAAAAGACAGGTCTTTAAATTATGCAGAATACAGAATTTCCCTTGTGTGAATGGGACAGCAGAGTCCCATTGAACATAATCAGCATTACATTTCCGCAACATTTCTGGCGGAATTATTCAGCGGAAATTATGCCATGTGAACATAGCCTAAATGAGCTAAAATCCCTTTGTGTCTATGGGCCAAGGAAGAGAGACAATGTAGTGAACAGCCTGGGATGCTTGGATGTGACCTAAGAACATAGAGACCACATAGGAGAAATGGCATGCTGGGTACTGACAACCAGGACATTTAGAAACAGTCACTATAAATGTGACATTTTAGTAGATTTTTATGCTTACCGTAAAATCTCTTTCTCGGAGGATCCATTGAGGGACACAGAGACTGTGGTATATGCTGCTGCCACTAGGAGGCTGAAACTAGGCAACAAAAAAAAAAAAGAAGGCCCTTCCTAGCAGGATATACCCCGCCTACTGGCTCTGAGCTAACAGTTTAGTCCCAAAGCAGTAGGAGAGAACTGACAGGGAAAGAAAAAAACATTAACTGTCCAAGGAAACAGACAAAAATGAACCGAACCAACCCTCGGACAGGCAACTGAACCAAGGACACCAGAACAAATGAGTGGATGCTGTGTTCCCCAATGGATCCTCCGAGAAAGAGATTTTACAGTAAGCATAAAAATCAACTTTTCTTGTTTGGCTCCATTGGGGGACACCGAGACCGTGGGACATCCAAAGCAGCCCCCGGGGTGGGAAAAAAAACTCAAGTAACTCAGGTGGAAGGCAGGGCCACAGCCGCCTGCAACACCTTGACACCTGGTAAAACTTTGTAAACGTGTGCAAGGACGCCCAGGTGGCCGCCTTACAGATTTGTAAGGCCGAAGCCTTGTTGCAGAGAGCCCAGGAGGCCCTGAAAGAGACCCGGAAAGGAGGAGGAGTCTTCTTGATTTTTTTTTCCCACCCCGGGGACTGCTTTGGTACGTCCCACGGTCTCTGTGTCCCCCCAATAGAGCCAAACAAGAAAAGTAGATTTTTATGCTTACCGTAAAATCTTTCTCGGAGGATCCATTGGGGGACACAGCAGCCACCCATTTGGTGTCTTCGAAGCAGGAAGTCCCTTACGACGACCCTCCGTAAGCACAAAGAAAGTCCCACTGGCGAAAGGAAGAAGTAACCGAAAGTTAAATCCGAATGGCCTGTACCACATCAAGACCATGAAGCAAACGTTCCCTTGGATGGGACGGAGCTGGACAAAAAGGACTGAAGGACAATATCCTCATTTAGTTGAATGGCGGAGACCACTTTAGGCAAAAAGGACGGGACCGGATGGAAAACAACTTTGTCCTGGTGTAAAACCAGGTGGGGGGAGCAAAGAAACTCTCTTAATGTAAGTAACTGCAGTGAGGAAGGCAGAGCCCGCATGTTCCGGCAGAACGTCCTGTGATGAAGGACCAGGAGGACCGGGGCGCGCAGTGGTGCAGGACGGACAGGTGGGTTCAGCAGAACCACAAGGCATTTTAGTTTTGCAACCCACACAAGCGTAGTAAGTGACCAGGGCTGCAGTGACCCGTCTGGCGTGGGGTTCGGACATAGGTGTAACAAAAAGGAAGACAGCAAAAACAAAATGAAGCAGTCTCACCCAGTGTCTGTATCCCTCAGTTGGAGATAAGAAGCAGGCTGTGTGTGAAGAGCAGACCCTCGGAGAGACAGAGACACACACACAGACACACAGACACACACACACACACACAGGAGCAGGGCCTAAAGAGCAGGGCCAGAGCATTAGCCTGGCCCTCATTGGACAGAAATTACCCCTGCAGCACGCGCACTGCACCGATTGGAAGATAGTGACTCCCCGCCCCAGTGTTCACGCTAAAAACCCATAGGACAGGAGAGAGGGGCCAGATCCCCGCCGAAATACCGCCCAGGAGTGGGCGGAGCTAATTGCCGCGATAAGGCCTCAGCCGCAGCCTCAATTAATACACACCTGCACTCTGGACGCTTTACATGGAGTGTGTCCAGAGAAGAGAAAAAACTGCCAACCTCTATAATGTATGTAAAATACCAGAAGATATGCATGCCTATATCCTATGTCAGAGGTTTTTGTAACAACTATAGATTACCATGTCAGCTAATTTTGCTTGATGTTGGATCCGGTCATCCAGATCTGTATATTGTATATTGCATACTTTTGGAATAAAATATATTAAAAAAAAAAAAAAACTGCCGACCGTGCGCATGCAATGCGGCCGACAGAAAAGATAAACCCCCGGGCTTCGGTCGCCTCACATGTGGAGGCGGCCAAAGCAAAAGTAAATGCGGGCCATGCGCGTGCAGCGCAGCCGCCGGCAAAGTAGGGCTGTAAAAACGCCCCAGTGAAAACAACATTAACCACTGTCCTAAGCACCACTGCTTCTGTCCCGTTTTCAGAATGGCCGAGCAGGAACTGCCCCTAAAAAGAATAAAAAGGAGTGGGCCTAAAACAGCGGGGGCTACAGAGGTTGAGAATCCTGAATAAAAAGATAGATTCCTAGGAAAAATAGGGGGGGGGGGGGGTTAAGGTGAAGGAAAAGATAAGGAAATACTCACCTTGTCCCGGGAAACTTACCTACTGAAGTCTTCGGCCAACTATTATATGCCTGCATCATGCCGGGCTGAGACAGTGAGACAAGCAGGGTAGGTAGGGGGACTTGAACCCAAAGGTGCAACCCCGGGAGCTGACAGGTGGCAAGAAGGGGTTGACAGTGCATAACTCGATGCCTGTGCCCCTTCTTCGCAAATGGGGGAACAGTGAGCGCTATACTCCTGAGCCCCCACCAAAAAATGAGAGAGAAATAAAAGAGAGAAAAAAAAATACATCTAAATTACACATCCCTAAAGTAAAAAATACTAGTGTCAGCAGCATATACCCCACGGTCTGTGTCCCCCAATGGAGCCGAACGAGAAATAGAGTATTATTAATAAACACAAAAACTTGTTAGAGTACACCTAAAACATATACACATAAGATCTGTTAAGAACAAATAGTGGGGGAACACAAAAGATTAATGTCAATATAGTACATGTACATCCATAAATAGTTAATATAGGCTACATCAATTTTTGTATAGCATAAAGGACCAATTAACACAATATTGCACATTGCCCTGTATAGCAGCTAACACCTCTATAGCCACAAGCAGATATAATGCACTTGGAATGAGACACTTTGTTCAAGTTTGTTTCCTGCACTTCCTTCTGGTGCTTGAGTATACTTATTACTGCCTGTGTATTAATATAATATAATATAATATAATATATATATAATGAAAAATTTGAATGTAGTGCATGCCAGCGTCCCAAAAAACCTGATCAGATCAGGTTCCAACAAGAGACGCAGCACTCCAGAATCAGCAAATGTGTATTTACTCCATCATATCAAGTCCAACAAGCTTGGAGTGCTGCGTCTCTTGTTGGAGATAGATAGATATATATATATATCATATACATATACACACACACACACATGTTATTTATTGGGCATATTGCAATATTAGTAGTTTTTATTACATGAGCACTATGTCAGCTATGTCCATTTGTGACTACAGCTGCTACGCAGGGTGTGTCATTTGATCTATTATGCTAAACAGCAGTGTTCCCTAACCAGGGTGCCTCCAGCTGTTGCAAAACTACAACTCGCAGCATGTCCGGACAGCCTTTGGCTGTCCGGGCATGCTGGGAGTTGTAGTTTTGCAACAGCTGAAGGCACCCTGGTTGGGAAACACTGCTATACAGAATTGATGCATCATATATGAATTTGCTTGTTCATAGCCATAGAATGATATAGGATGATACAACTGGCTGGTGGGACTGGCCCCTTTATGGCAGATTACACCACTAAGGAGGATAGAGTGTGCACTAGTTTGGACAGCACCTTTTTGGGGATGAAGTGGTTCAGGAGAGCTGAGTGGACTTCAGATGACAGGCACAGTGGTGACATAAGTTGGCCTCCGTCAGCTACTGATTTTTCTAGGCATGTTTCACTTTCATCGCTGCTAGAAAATTCATCCCATTCATCATCAGAGGGCTCTATAAAGAAAGAGCGTAGTTATCACACCCTAAAAATAAAAGTGAACATTTAGTAGCTGTACTAATTCAGATTGGCCACCATTGCCATCACAGCTCATCAGCAGGCTATAGGTCCCTCTTTATGTTAAAGGGCGACTCCATTTTTTTTTTTCATTTGAGCCCATGATGGAAAGTTTTAATATGGTGTATAGTTTCTATTACCTCCATGCGCCGCTTTGTCCTGTTTTTATACACGGGACCCACACTCTGAAGTGCTGCAGTGCAAATCTCTTTGTTTTACAGTTGTCTCTTACCTTTCCCAACATTCCCTGCGGCCAGAGACAATGTCATAAATCACATAGGGGTACATTTGTCATGGTCTTTAGAGCTTTTTTCGCTTTTAATTGGAGCATGAAATGTTGCATGTGTGCCAAAGCTTAATTTTTTGCGACTTTACACAGTAAGCAAAAAGTGACAAAATGATCTTATAATAGTCCATTTCAGTTTTCACTTTGCAGTGGTAATGGATTTATCAAGTGCGAATGTTGCACAAAAAGTCACAAACCTGTCAAAACTACACCAGCCCAGACCGGGCTTACAAAACTGCTTTTAGAGAGCACTTTTTGCGCAACTGCGACTCCATGTGTAAAAAAAAAAGTTGCAGATAGGAGGAGGAATCAAACAAAATGGTGCTGTACAGGGATTTATTGTTTTACTTACGTGCGCCAAAATTAACCCCCTGCGATAGTATAATAAATATGTTGCACGTAAGCATAAATAAAGCAAAAATAAATTACTTTAAAAATGTACTTTCTAAAGAAGACAATAATAAATTTCCCCCATGCTTAACAGGGAAACGTGGCTATGCTGCAGTTAGTGGATAGTAGGGTTGGAAGGGAATACTGAAGTAATGCTATCCCACCACAGCAGCATAGCCACGCTTCCTTGGAGACCAGGTGACTTATGACCGGTTGTCTTTGGCCAGATGGAATGCTGGGAAACTTCAGACACAACAGTAAAATAAAAAGACTTTCACTTTAGCACTTCTGGGTATAGGTCAAGTGTATGAAAACAAGAAAAAAGGAGCGCACAGAGGTGTCCCATACATTATACACACTATATACCTTAGACTCATGGGCTCAAAGGCTGAAGAAAAGATATCCTGGCATATCCCTTTAATCTTTAGTAGTGGAGCTAGATGCAGATGTAGCTACTACAGTCAGTCTCTCTTACTTCTTTCTTTCGTACTTCAAACATATCTTTTTTTTGCAGATTCAGCCCTTTCTATACACAAAACCAGAGAATATACTGGATACTAGTAAAATCTATACAAACCGTCACTACAGCACATGTTCACGATCATCTCCAGAGCAGACTTCTGGGCCACCAGTAAGAAAGAAGCTTGTCTAAGTTCCTCATGTGAAACCTTAAATAAAAAGCACAACCAGTTATATGTAAGAGTAGGTTTGGGCAAATGGATCATCCATTTTTAATCAATTTTTTGTACAAGAATTTTACAGCACAGGTGTAAAAGGTAGAATTTAGAAACAAGTAGTCTTTGAAGGAGACCTGTTAGCTCTCCTGGCATGTCTGTTTTAAGAATACTTGTACTCTTCATAAAATGTGTTACCAGTTGGGGTGTCCCTATACACTGATCCCATCCAATCTGAGCAAGAATATGTAGGGACACACCACTTTAAATGGTACCAGCAAAGCTGAACGCCCACCCATCTTCAGATCAGTGTGGAGACAATCAGCTCCTTGCAAGGACCTGCGTCTCACCATGCTAACGCGAGTTCAACTATGCAGGTACCCATTAACAGAAGCCAGGATTGATTGAATTGAGGTACCGTTGCATGCAAGAAAAAAATAATAATAATATTAAAATAAAAAAAAATAAAAAACACACAAAAAACCCATAATAAAATTCCCTAGTGCTGTGATGAACAAAGCCTAATGTAAATATATATTATAGACACACAAACATGCATGTAAGAACATTTAACTTGACTTACTGGGATTAAATCTGAGAAATTATCATGATTCTTCTGTTTTACAGCCCTGTCCACCATCCCATCATCTTCAGTCAGAGAAGCGTCTTCAAGAATAGCTGCAGCCTCTTCTGCTTCAGACTCTGTGGCAGCAGTATTCAGTCGCATAGTTTCTGTTTCTTTCATCTGTATAATAAACTGCCCCCCATCCTGAGAGAGCACTTCAGATAGTATCCTTAAAATGGCATTAATGGAGTCAGCCTGGCTGAAAGGGGGTAGCTTTTCTTTCACGTTCCAAACAGTACCTGCAGTATCCAAAAAAACAACACAAAACATACATATAAACAAAATATATAGCACTGAATATCAAAATGTAGGGATCGACCGATTATCGGTATGGCCGATATTATCGGCCGATAATCACAATTTTGGGCATTATCGGTATCGGCAATTACCTTGCCGATAATGCCCCGGCCCCCGCACCGCGAACGCCCCTGCCGCACCGCGACGGCCCCCCCCGACCCACCGCGTCGCACCCCCCACCGTAGTGCTGGGCGGTATACCGGTATGGATTTTTGCCCATACTGCTATACCGGTTAGGCCCCTCCCCCACCCTCCGAGTCAATAAAAAATAAATAAACTTACCCGTAATGGGGGTGGTCCGGGCCATCCATCCTTCCTTCATGTAGTGTCCGGCGCCATTCCGGGTGGAGGGTGAACCGGTCCAGGCTGTCCTTCTCCGGGGGTCCTCTTCTCCACTCCGGGCAGGCTCCGGCCTAGTACGCTGCATAGACGCCGCTAAGCCGTGACGTCAGGTGCGTCGCTGTGCACGGGCGTCACTGCGCAGCAGCGTCTATGCAGTGTACTAGGCCGGAGCCTGCCCAGAGTGGGGAAGATGACCCCCGGAGAAGAAGGACAGCCCGGACCGGTTCACCCTCCACCCGGAATGCCGCCAGACACTACAGGAAGGAAGGATGGATGGCCCGGACCACCCTGACAGGTAGGGGAGAGAACCGGTTGGTGGCGGCGGCGGCCTATTGCCCCACAAAAGCCACTGCAGTGCATTGATTTAAAGTGCCCGCTTTAAATCAATGACCTGCAGCGGTGTCGAGCGGGGATAAATAGCTGATAACTTATACCGGAATATCGGTATAAGTTATCGGCTATCGGCCCTAACCTCCACCGATTATCGGTATCGGCCCTAAAAAAACGATATCGGTCGATCCCTATCAAAAAGTATTTGGTTTGAGCTCCTTTCTAAAAAAAAAAAGTTAGTATTTACTGATAGTCTAAGGGAACCTTAAAAAAAAAAAAAAAAAAAAAATTTAAGTTATATACTTATATTGTAAACAGCCACCACCAGACCTTTTGCTTTTACTACACACTTAGTATAAATGCTTTTGTCTGTGGTTCAACGTGGCGTTGGTGGATGGAGCGAGACATGATGTCCCAGATGTGCTCAATCGGATTCAGGTTTGGGGAACGGGCGGGCCAGTCCATAGCATCAATGCCTTTCTCTTGCAGGAACTGCTGACACACTCCAGCCACATGAGGTCTAGCATTGTCTTGCATTAGGAGGAACCCAGGGCCAACCGCACCAGCATATGGTCTCACAAGGGGTCTGAGGATCTCATCTCGGCACCTAATGGCAGTCAGGACAGTTCTGGCAAGCACATGGAGGGCTGTACGGCCACCCCACACCATTACTGACCCACTGTCAAACTGGTCATGCTGGAGGATATTACAGGCAGCAGAACGTTCTACACTGCATCGCCAGACTCTGTCACATGTGCTCAGTGTGAACCTGCTTTCATCTGTGAAGAGCACAGGGTGCCAGTGGCGTATTTGCCAATTCTGGTGTTCTCTGGCAAATACCAAACATCCTGCACGGTGTTGGGCTGTAAGCACAAACCCCACCTGTGTATGTCGGGCCCTCATGGAGTCTGTTTCTGACCATTTGAGTGGACACATACACATTTGTGGCCTGTTGGAGGTCATTTTGCAGGGCTCTGGCAGTGCTCTTCCTGCCCCTCCTTGCACAAAGACGGAGGTAGCGGTCCTGCTGCTGGGTTGTTGCCCTCCTATGGCCTCCTTCACATCTCCTGGTAGTGCCTCCATGCTCTGGACACTACGCTGACAGACACAGCAAACCTTCTTGCCACAGCTCGTATTGATGTGCCATCCTGGATGAGCTGCACTACCTGAGCCACTTGTGTGGGTTGTAGACTCAGTCTCATGCTACCACTAGAGTGAAAGCACCGCCAGCATTCAAAAGTGACCAAAACATCAGCCAGGAAGCATAGGAACTGAGGAGTAGTCTGTGGTAACCACCTGCAGAACCACTCCTTTATTGGGGGTGTCTTGCTAATTGCCTATAATTTCCACCTGTTGTCTGTTCCATTTGCACAACAGCATGTGAAATTGATTATCAATCAGTGTTGCTTCCTGAGTGGACAGTGTGATTTCACAGAAGTGTGATTGACTTGGAGTTACATTGTGTTGTTTAAGTGTTCCCTTTATTTTTTTGAGCAGTGTATACAATATATAATACACATACACAAGGTTTACAGTTCCTACATTTAGCAGAATTCATTCAGGGAACACAAAAGGAAGTCAGTTCCAAAATTCAGTCGTAAGTCAGTATCCTAATTCACACTGTGCGATTTAGAACAAATAACTGCATGTGATCATCTGCAGTACATTTAATTCTGCTCGCAGTCTATGATGTTACTTTCATTCTTTTGTAGTATTGCTATTAAAGTAACTTTATAGCCTGGGGACAGAAAAAGCTCTATATATTGCAGATGACTGCATGCAGTAATTTATAAAATTAAAGTAATTTGTTATATATGTGATTCAGGATACTGACCTACGACTGAATTATGAAATCAACCTCCTTTGTGTTCCTTGAATGAATTCTGCCAAGAGTAGCAATTGTAAACACTGTATATTTCCCGCACTCTCTAGTACTTAGATTTGTGTCATTTATTTTTCAGTGGCTTTTAACCCGATAACTACCATGGACGTCTATGCTCGTCCAATGGCCGTTAACCGGATATGACACGGGCTCTCAACTCGAGCACGCGTCATACCAGCCGGCCCCCAGCTGATTCCTATAGCTGGGGCCGGCGTTAATAGCCGACATGCGGCTATTAACCCTCTAGATCACTGCTGTCAAAGTTGACAGTGGCGTCTAAAGGTGCCTGTATCCCGTCCCTGGTGGTCCAGTGGGGTGGATCCACTGCTGAGGTAGCCTGAGGGCTTACCTCTCCTCCTGTGCCAGCTCCGATGCTCAGAATGATAAAGCCTGGCAGGACCAGGCTTTATCAATAGAGCGCAGAGCACACAGATCAATGGGATTATAGGTTTCCCCATTAATCTGTATGAGGAATCAAATGATTCCTCCTGAAAGTCCCCTAAAGGGAATAAAAGTGTAAAAAAAATAATAAAAAGTGTAAAAAAAAAAACGTTTAAAGGGGTACTCCGGTGCTTTAACAGCTATCACACCCCCTCCCGTAGGCTTGCATTGAGGGGCGGAGCGTGACGTCACAGGGGGCGGAGGCGTGACGTCACACGTCGCCGGTCCTGCGGTCGACCATAATCAGTCCCGGAGCAAACACGCTCCGGGTCTGATTACAAACGGGGTGCCGCGTGCATGATCCCGGGGGTCCCGCGATCAGGCATCTTATCCCCTATCCTTTGGATAGGGGATAAGATGTTTAAGCACCGGAGTACCCCTTTAAAACCACACACATTAACATTTTAATCCTTATTAAAAGTTTAAATCACTCCCCTTTTGCCAAAT
Organism: Hyla sarda; assembly: GCF_029499605.1. Classification (NCBI taxonomy): domain Eukaryota; kingdom Metazoa; phylum Chordata; class Amphibia; order Anura; family Hylidae; genus Hyla; species Hyla sarda. Next base: position 208,799,870 of record NC_079194.1, on the reverse strand, counting down.
TCCATATAAAGATATATAAACATAATAAAAATAAACATATATGGTATCGCCACGTGCGGAAATGTCAGAACTATAAAAATATATCGTAAATTAAACCGCACGGTTAATGGCGTACGCGCAAAAAAGTTCCAAAGTCCAAAATAGCGTATTTTTTGGTCACTTTTCATACCATTAAAAAAAAGGAATTAAAAGCAATCAAAACAAAAATGGTGCCGATTAAAACTTCAGATCACGGCGCATAAAATTAGCCCTCATAACAGCCCGTACGTGGAAAAATAAAAAAGTTATAGGGGTCAGAAAAGGACAATTTTCGTGCATGTAGTTATGATTTTTTCCAAAAGTACGACAAAATCAAACCTATACAACTAAGGTATCATTTTAATCGTATGGACCTACAGAATAAAGATAGAGTGTCATTTTTACCGAAAAATGTATGGCGTAGAAACGGAATCCCCCAAAATTTACAAAATGGTGTTTTTTCTTCAATTTTGTTGCACAATGATTTTTTTTTTCGTTTCGCCGTAGATTTTTGGGTAAAATTACTGATGTCATTACAAAGTAGAATTGGTGGTGCAAAAAATAAGCCATGAGATGGATTTTTAGGTACAAAATTGAAAGGGTCAGGATTTTTAAAACGTAAGGAGGAAAAAACCAAAAAGTGCAAAAACAGAAAAACGCTTTATCCTTAAGGGGTTAAAGAAATTTTTTTTAATAAACTATAGGCAACTGGAGAACTTTTCCACTGCACAGATTTTGATAAATCCATCAGTGACTTTCTAAATGTTCAATAAGAAATACTGTGTGTGTAAAAAAGAAAAAAAGTCTGGTAGCGGCTGCTTACAATAAGTGTGAATACAAGAGTTTTTAATTATTTTATAAACTATCAGCTGCTTTACTGGCACTATACTCAGTACACAGGGTTATAGAGCGGGTGAACCGGATTATTATTATGCGTCACTCACCCGGATTGGTACCGTTGTTCTAAAGATATGCTCTGTATTAGCCTCAGCTGCTTATATGTAAATTCTCAGCTTCGCAAGGCGGGATGCGGCATACCCAGCATCCCTGCCTCCATCCCCTCTGCTTTCATGTGATTGCCCACCTCATGAATATTCATGAGCATATCGGAGCAGAGGGGAGGAAGGCAAGGATGCTGGGTATTCCAGCTCCCACCTATATTGTGCAAAGCCGGCCATTTACAATTTAGCAACAGAGGCTAATACAGCATTTATCTCCAGAACAGTGGCACCGATCCGGGTGCATCATTTTAATCCGGATATATTATTTTAATCTAGTTCACCCGCAATATAACCCCGTGTATTGGGTTTGCCAGTAAACCAGCAGACTATCAGTGAATACTACATATATGTAAGTGTATTCCTATGTTAAAATATGTTTACTTAAAGAAGAACTACGGGATTGAAAAACGTACCCCCTATCCTAAGGATAGGGGATAAGTTTCAGATCGCGGGTGGTCCGACCGCTGGTGCCCCCCCCGCGATCTCCTGTGCAGGGCCCCGGCTCTCTGGTTAGAGAGGGCGTGTTGACCACCGCACAAAGCAGCGGCCGACATGCCCCCTACATACACTGCTAACGGAGAGCCGGAAATTGCCAAAGGCAGCGCTTCGGCTCTCCCATAGCAGTAAATGGAGGGCGCGTGTCAGCCGCCGCCTCGAGCGGTGGTCGACACGCGCTCTCTATGCAGAGAGCCGCGGCCCCGTACGGGAGATCGTGGGGGGCCCCAGCGGTTGGACCCCCCACGATCTGAAACTTATCCCCTATCCTTAGGATAGGGGATAACATTTTTAATCCCGTAGTTCCCCTTTAATTCACATTTAGCTAAATGTCCCAATTTCTCAATTAGCATAATGACTGCTAGCGATCCCTCCATTAGTGGAGACCTGCAAAGCAGACCATGTATTATATTGATATCCATTAATTTCAATGGCATATTCTGCATATTTTTTGAATAATCTGCATAATCTGAAATCTGAGGGTGTCGAGACCCATTTTTTTGTATATACCTGCAACTAATGTCTGCAAAAGTCTCATCTCCATAGTAGCTGCAGGAGTCATCAGCACATTTTCCAATGTTTGCAGAGCAGAAGCATTAAAGAAGGCCAGAAGTTCTGGATTGTCTTCTGTGACCGTCTGCAGACAGTAAGCTGTGGATAGAAGTTTTCAGAAAGACACAAATTAAATCAATGGAAGAGAAAAATCAGATAAAAGTATCTTAAAGGGGTACTCCACCTCTAGACATCTTCTTTCCTATCCAAAGGGGATAAAAGGTCTGATCGTGGGGTCTGGCCGCTGGGACCCCCAATATCTCCAGTTCAAAATGCCCGGTTCGGGAGCCAGTGGTTGTGACGTCACACCACACCCCTCCATTTATGTCCATGGGAGGGGATGTGACAGCTGTGGTCGCTCATCACGCCACTCCCATAGACATGAATGGAAGGAGCACGGCCTGAAGCCCCGACCACGGCATTCAGAAAATAAATCCGGTGGCCGGATCCCCTGCGATCATCCATCATATTCCTTATCCTTTGGATAGGGGGTAAAATGTTTAGGGGCTGAGTACCCCTTTAAATCTTCAATGATGCTGGAGAAAGCTGAGGAAACCTACCTGCAGACACTGCCAATTCCAAGTTGCTTGGAAACTTTCTTAAACAATGGATAACAATCTCCACACAGTTTTCTTTGTTAAAGATAGCCAAAGCCTTACTGTTGCTTTCACTACAAAGAGAAATAATAACACTCACTTCAGACACCGTACACTGATACAGTACACAACATATACAGTAAATTAGGTTTCTCTTAACTGGTGTGTGTTATAGGAGGATAAAACTTGATGGATTTTAGTTTTGCACTTACCTCCTGTGTAATATTCTTTGTTGTTTAAATGAAATGATCAAAGCAATAAAGGACTAACAAGCAAATGTGAGACTTCTAAGAAGATAAGATTTCTAAGGCTACCAGGGAATGTGTAGGGCTGGGCGGTATGACCAAATATGTGTATCACGGTATTTTTTTACCTTACGGCGGTTCCACGGTATTTTCACCCCCCCCCCCAAATCATGTGACCCACCAGCGCTGTTCTGCCCCCCCCGCCCCAATCATGTGACCCGCGCGCTGTTTTCGGCTTTCCCCCCCCCAATCATGTGACCCGCCAGCACTGTTCTTCTCCCCCCAATTAATGATCAGCCCAGCGGGGTACTACTCACATATGTGAAGCACTGCCCTCCTCCTCTTTGTTGGGGGCCGCCGGCGATGGAACTCATTGTACGCCAGTGGTCTCCAACCTACAGACCTCCAGTTGTTGCAAAACTACAACTCCCAGCATGCCTGGACAGCCAATGGCTGTCCGGGCATGCTGGGAGTTGTAGTTTTGCAACAGCTGGAGGTCCGCAGGTTGGAGACCACTGCTGTACGCCGTATCCCTATGCCCGGGCTGCAAAAGATAAAGAAAATAATCTTTAACTTACCTACGTCGGCCTTACGCTGGGGACTGGAACGTCTGAGAGCAGTCAGCCTATCACCGGCCGGAGCGATGTCCCGCCCTGAACAGTGATAGGCTGAGCGCACTGTCATGTAAGAAGCCGGCAAAAGCTTCTTACATGACAGTGGGCTCAGCCTATCACTGTTCAGGGCGGGACATCGCTCCGGCCGGTGATAGGCTGACGGCTCTCAGACGTTCTAGTCCCCAGCGTAAGGCCGACGTAGGCGAGTTAAAGTTTATTTTCTTTATCTTTTGCAGCCCGGGCATAGGGATACAGCGTACAGCAGTGGTCTCCAACCTGCGGACCTCCAGCTGTTGCAAAACTACAACTCCCAGCATGCTGTAGGTCTGCAGGTTGGAGACCACTGGCGTACAGTATAGAGTTCCAGCGCACGGTGGCCCCCAACAAAGAGGAGGTGGGCAGTGCTTGCGGGTGACATATGTGAGTAGTACCCCGCTGGGCTGATCATTAATTGGGGGGAGCAGAACAGCGCTGGCGGGTCACATAGGATTAGTTCCCCGATGTGGGAGGGGCCCAACCGGTATTGCGGTATGGGGGAAAATTCCTATCGTGCAGCCCAAAAAATTCGGTATTTGGTATGAACCGGTATACCACCCAGCCCTAGATATGTGATGGGAGAGGGATGCTGGAATACACGGGAAACATATTTATGCAATGTTCATGTTAGGATCACTCATGTTACCAGTATACAGCAACCCAGCCCAGCATTTTATAACGTTGCATACCTGTAGTTACTCGTATGTTGAAATTGGGCAATACTGATGCAAGATACTACTTTTATGATAATTCCACACATAACCATGTCTCTAAGAGTGTGGACCAGTCCGTTTCCTTTAGACATGCAGATGCAAGAGAAGATAAAATCTGCCTTTGATGTGCTGGTGAAACATTGAGAATCACATATATCTAATGAAAAGAAGTTGTGACTTATGATGCATTGGAATGATGTGGAGCTCTCTGCACAGTCTCAGGGTCTGGAGACCACTGGGTACATTGGTGCTTATCTTCACCACTGCGGGTGCACATCGTAGTCAGACGACTGGACGCATTGGTCCGGATGGTGCCCACCCTGCATACCATTTTTTTTTTTTTAAATGGTGCATGGTGTATATGTGAACGTTGTACGTGGATCTGTATGGTTATTGCCTGTACTGGAGGTGCTGTGACTATCAGCAGCGCTCTCTCTTTTTGTCTACTGCTTCAGTGTATCTCAATACCTATTTTACCTTGACCTTGATTTACAAGTACCCTTGTACTTTTAACAGTAGGTGTAGTGCATTGTCCTGGACTACATTTTAGGACACTCATACTATTGTAGGGTTTCTATTATTATTAATTAAAAAGTTAAGTTTTAAATCACTCCCCCCCCCCCCCCCCTTTTGGTTTGCAAGTGAAGATAAACCTTTGATGTGCTGGCGAAACTGAAAATCCCATATATACAATGCATGGAAGCTGTGCCTTGTGATCTATTGGAATGATGTGGTGCTTTCTCTTTGCACAGTTTCTGGGTCATTAGACCACTGGAAGATGCTGCTGATCTCCATTTTATTAGAATTAGATGAATAGATCCACTTACCATACATTCCACAGAATATTAACAGCTTGGTTCGCAATATCTTCAATTTGGTTTTTTGTTGAGTCCTTACTGTTCGTTTCTGGCTCCATGTTGGAATCTAAACCGGTAGAACACTGCGCCACAACACGGAAAACATAGAAAGTCATTGCTTGTTCTAGTGGTGGAGTCAATACATTCTTAACAGTTTGCTGAAAATTGGGGATCAACACCACAACATACGAAATGCGTGTGTAGGACTACCCATGCTAAATAGGTTTAGGCTTCTGTTGGCTCACATACTATGAGGAAGATTTATCCAAACCTGTGCAGAGGGATAGTCGTGCAGTTACCTATAGCAACCAATTAGATTGAAACATGAAAGAAACAGAGGCCTTTTTAATATTTGCCTGACTTCAATGGGTCCAAAAGAAAATCTGCAAGTCTGCTGCCGGTTTTACGCAGCGAATACACTGTGGAAATTCCACAGGTAATCCGCCCATGTAAACGTACCCTAAGGGCTCGTTCACACAAGCAGATTTTTGTGCGGATTTTCTGCAGTTGATCTGCTGCTTATTTTCAGCTGCTTATTTTATCATGCAGCAAAAAATAAGCAGCAAATCAGAAGCAGAAATCAGCAGCAGATCCTGTATGTGTGAATATATATTAAGGGTGCATTCACACGGGTGTATTTGTCAGCGGATCCGCAGCTGCAGATCCGCTGACAAAGGCCGCCCTTTTTGAGCCTGCTAATAGCGGCAATCCGCCGCTACCAGCAGACACACTGAAGTGCGAGTCGCAGTGTATCCGCACATCCTAGCCACTCCCCCGGCTCCCTGAGCTACACAGAGAGCGGCCGCGATGTGTGCGAGTACACTGCAGGGTAACTCGCACATCGCAGTGTGTCTGCTGGTAGCAGCGGATTGACGCTATTAGCAGGCACAAAGAGGGGAGCACTTTAGGGGCCTTTGACAGCGGATCCGCAACTGCGCATCCGCTGACAAATACACCCGTGTAAATGCACCGTAAGGGTCAGATCTAAGGTGTGTCTTCTTGCTGCAGATCTGCTGCGGATTTTCTGCTGCAGATTTTGCTGCCCATTGACTTCAATGGGGAGCAAAATTTGCAGAAGCACATCTGAAGCAGATCTGCAGCAGAAAATATGCAGGGCTCATTCACACAAGCAGAATTTTGTGCATATTTTCCGCAGCTGATCTGTTTATTTTCTGGTGTTTTTTTTGTTTTTTGTTTTTTTATCATTGACTTACCAGCAAAAAATAAGCAGCAGGAAAAAAAAAGCTTCAGAAAATAAGCAGCTGAAAATCTGCAGCAAAAGACGCTCGTATGAACGAGCCCTAAGAGTAAGTTCACATGTACAAGATCTGCTGCATATTTTGCTGCTGTGTATTTTCCTACCCATTGAAGTTAATGGGTAGAAAAATCAGTATGAAATCAGGTTCACATGTACAGTATCATGCGCAGATTTGATGCGCAGGATTTTCTGATGCAGATTGAATGACTGAGCACAGCTTCTAATCTGCAGCTACAAATCCTATGCATCAAACCTGCGCAGGATACTTTACGTGTGAATAGACCCTAAGGGTACATTCAATTGGTTAATGATAAACTGCATCACTAAAAAGACATACCTCTCTTAATAGGGCCACTAAGGGGGTCATGATGTCTCTGGTCACCATGTCATCACATACATCAAATCCTCCGCAGGTGCTCAGGTTCCTGATATTACAACACAAAGAGAAAATTACAACTATTGTAATAGGAAGAACTACTTCTAATATTGCAACAATAAATATTTGACCCCTGTGCTCTAGTTATGGGGAACACTGATACAGTTGATAGGGGCCGGGCAGTGATTATTTATACACCCGTGATTACTGACATCATATACCCATAGGGGTATCAGGTATACCCAGGTATCGTACCAGTTTACAGATCAGCATAAGGGAACAGACAACAATTTGCCCGGTTGTCAAAGCGCTCCAAGAAGTTCAGCGAACCCTTCTTTCTGGTGATCCTTGGGGGTATCATGAATGGCTATACACAGCAGGGGTGTGGAAATTTTAAAAATAAGATAAAAAAAATAGTAAAAGTACTTGTCCAAGGGACTAAAACTGGAGCACAGTCTACTTGTCCCTCATGACAAGCCACTAGTGCTGGTAGACAAAATCATTTTAACAAAATAGTATGTAAATAAGGTCTTTATTAATAGAAACTTAATAGGCAGACCTAAAAATACTTTACTGTGAATTAACACATACAATCAATCAGATGTCAAAATGAAAATAGTAGCTTACTTTACCAAAAAAACGAAGTATGACATTTGTTCGGATTTGACCAACACGATTTGGAGTGTTTTTTTTGTGTGACATATTGTACTTTATATTAGTGGTAAGTCTTTGTTAATACATGCAGCATTTTTTGTAAAAATAAATAAAAATCCTAAATATTGTTACATACTTTTTTTTAATTTTTGACTAACGCTATTGTGTGAGGAGTGACGAGCTGTACTTTTTTTGTTACCATTTTTGTTACATGCTACCTTTTGATCTTTTTGATTCTACAAATACCTATTATCTATTGGTTTGAGCTCCCCCCCCCCCTTCTCTTACACTTATATTTTTTATACTTTTAACAGGTTATACTATGCTGCAGCACAGCATGCCGTATTTTTCGCCCTATAGGATGCACCAGCGTATAAGACGCACCCTATTTTTAAGTGGAAAATCTAAGAAATTAAAGATTTTGAACCCAATAGTGGTCTTCAACCTGCGGACCTCCAGATGTTGCAAAACTACAACTCCCAGCATGCCCGGACAGCCAACGGCTGTCTGGGCATGCTGGGAGTTGTAGTTTTGCAACATCTGGAGGTCGCCAGATTGAAGACCACTGCATAGGAGGTAATACTCACATGTCCCCGCCGTTCCGGACCCGTCACCGCTGCCCTGGATGTCGCTCCATCGCTGTCGCCGTGTCCCAGTCGCTCTGCTGCCGGCCTGCTGCTGAACGTCTCTGCTGCCGGCCGGGTATCCTCGCTCTCCGTCGCCGCCATCACGGCGTTACGCACGCCAACGCACGTACGCGACGACGTGATGACGAGGAAGGAGAGCGCTGGCCATACAGGGGATCCCTGAACGGAGAAGACACCGAGGAGGCAGGTAAGGTCCCTCCCGGTGTCTTGTAAGCACTAACCCAGCTATTCAGTCGGGCTGTTCGGGACCGCCGTGGTGAAATCGCAGCGGTCCCGAACAGCCCGACTGAACAGCCGGGTTAGTGTCACTTTCCCTTCAGACGCGGCGGTCAGCTTTGATGAAGCGTTAATACAGGGCATCACCGCGATCCATGATGTCCTGTATTAGCCGCGGGTCCCAGCCATTGATGGTCGCAGGGACCGCCGCGATAGGTGTGTATTCGCCATATAAGACGCACCGACTTTTCCCCCCCAGTTTTGGGTAAGAAAAAGTGCGTCTTATACGGCGAAAAATACGGTAACTGTCTGGATCACCTGACACTCAGCCTGTGCAATCCTGCCTATGGCTGGACCTAAATTTGACAGGTGAAGACTTCCACATGGCGGTAGGGGATGTCGGAGCAGACCAAGATCGGACACGTCCGGTAAGTAAAAGAGGTCTTATTCAAATGCAATGCGTTTCGCCTGATGATGACGCCCAAGCGCAGTGAAACGCGTTGCATTTGAAGGAAACCTCTTTTACTTACCGGACGTGTCCGATCTTGGTCAGCACCGACATCCCCTACCGCCCTGTGGAAGTCTTCACCTGTCGAATTTCTGTCCAGGTCGGGGAGGCTGCAGAACGGGCTCTTCTACTCATTCACGCAGACTGTTGTTGTGTTTGAGTTCACACAACCGCCTTCGGTAAGGGTTTCATAGTACTTTAACCTGAACCCTGCAGTGGCGGTTTTACGCTATGGAGCGCTCTTCTTTTTTTGTTATGGCTGGACCTCACAGGCTGCCGCAACCACCAGGACCACAATATTGCACTGATCACAACATCTATGTGGTTAATGCTGCCGAGACTGGCGCAATCCCAGTCTCAGCAGCTGCGGCCGGACCCCTGCTGTGATTGACAGCAGGGTCCCACCGCCGATCTCCTGCAGTGCATCTCACTGTGCAGGAGATCGCTAGGACGTATGAATATGTCCAGTTGCGCAAACATGTCAGCAACTGGGACATATGCATACATCCTGGGTCAGTAAGGGGTTAAAGCAGAGCTCGCTCGAGGCATCTGGGACGCGTGAGTCCTGGATCTTCGGGCACTCTAGGCCAGTGGCATTGATCCTGGCTGTTTGCCTAAAGCAGAGCTAAATACCTTAAGATTTCACCTGCCTGGCATCCAAAACTGCATATCCATGGTGACGGGCGGTATGATTTCCCCAACCGTGTACAGTATTACTTACCGTAAAGCTCCTGCTGCTGTCTCCCGCACAGACATGCTCTTATCAAGCAGAAGGGGTCCAAGGCATCGAACAACATCTCTCTGTAGGAAACCTGGTATAACTTGCTGCTGCTGGACAAGCTGTGAGATGCTGGCACAGGCAAAGTCTCGGACTTCAGGACTAGGGCTCTGCAACTGGAAGATCAAGTGCAGAAGATTCACTACTCTGGTCAAACAGTGAATTTATGAGTAACCATTCTTACACATTAGGGACATCCCCAGGCACCACTGAAACAGCTGTACCCAAGCGTACATATACCCCATACACAGGATCGGGGTCCGTTAGATAGAGCTCCTGTTGCTAATATGCAAATACTGTAGATAGAGATGAGCAAACTTACAGTAAATTCGATTCGTCACAAACTTCTCGGCTCGGCAGTTGATGACTTTTCCTGCGTAAATTAGTTCAGCCTTCAGGTGCTCCGGTGGGCTGGAAAAGGTGGATACAGTCCTAGGAAAGAGTCTCCTAGGACTGTATCCACCTTTTCCAGCCCATTGGAGCACCGGAAAGCTGAACTAATTTATGCAGGATAAGTCATCAACTGCCGAGCCGAGAAGTTCGTGACGCATCGAATTTACTGTCAGTTCGCTCATCTCTAACTGTAGACTCTTTCACACAATGGAGGGGGGAGTAGGCATTGCCAGCATCCCATACTACATCTCTTCTCCGCTTTTCCCGACAACTTCTGCCTCCGTTGCGTGAAAGCTCATTTGCATATTAGCAACCCCCCCTCTATATCTCACTAATGAATCCACCGATAGGGATGAGTAAAACATAAGTTTACTCATGTTCACCCGCACTATAACGCTGTGTATGGGGTTTAGTGCAGGCGAACAAGCTGTCAGGTTCCCTTTAAGTAAAATAATCCCTGTACTATTCTTCCCCCTCCCACATGGATCTGGTCACTTCCTGGTTTCCTTTCTGAACTGTCATGCTGCCATGCTGGGAGTTGTAGTTATGCTACAGCTGGAGGCACACTGGTTAGGAAGCCCAGTACTACATGTATGACGACACTCAGCCCAGTAAGTGACAGGTCAGCAGATCAGTATCCAACACGCCACATGTTGTGCTGACAGCCCCACCCACTTTTTTTCATTAAAACTTTATCTGTAATTTTAACAAAGACAACCACGTGTGCTCCCTTCAGTGTGCCTGTATGTAAGCAGTATGGGCCGCACCACATGTGACTACACCAGCTGTCCCGGACACTGCAGCCGATCAGCCGTCCTCCCCGTGCGGACACACGAAGCCGCCGCTCACCTTGTGGAGCAGATCCTCGGCACGTAATGATTCCGCGCTGTCCTCCTGCACGGGCTCCGCCACTGGCTTCACGGCGGCTGCCGCTGCTGGAGAGAAGCTGACCGGCTTGAATCTACGAGCCCGGCTCTTCCCCATGATAGTTCTACACGGGGGGCAGTCAATTAACTTTATTGACAACAGTACGAATACAGACACACTATGTGCTTTTTTTTTTTTTTTTTCTTTCAACAAACTTTATTAGCACTGTTTTTCTTATGTCGCCTTGTATCTTCTGTGCGCAGGAGTCTTCCTGGACTACACTGATTTAGATATTGCATTGTATGTGTGACCCTAGCTTTACTGTAATCTGTATAATGATAGTTTCACTAAAAATTTGTGTATTATGATAGTCTATTTTTATGCACTTCTGCGTGTGTCAAACAACCAGTGTGCCTCCAGCTGTTGCAAGACTACAACTCCCTGCATGCCCAGACAGCCTTTGGCATGCTGGGAGTTGTAGTTTTGCAACAGCTAGAGGCACACTGGGTGAGAAGTAGAGATGAGCGAACTTACAGTAAATTCGATTCGTCATGAACTTCTCGGCTCAGCAGTTGAGGACTTATCCTGCGTAAATTAGTTCAGCCTTCAGGTGCTCCGGGTGGCTGGAAAAGGTGGATACAGTCCTAGGAAAGAGTCTCCTAGGACTGTATCCACCTTTTCCAGCCCACGGGAGCACCTGAAAGCTGAACTAATTTATGCAGGAAAAGTCATCAACTGCCGAGCCGAGAAGTTCGTGACGAATCGAATTTACTGTAAGTTCGCTCATCTCTAGTGAGAAGCACTGACAAAAATGCTAATTTATTTATTTAATGCTCCGAGAAGGGGGCATAAAAACATAAGGTTTCAGATTTGCTCTTCTTTTCCAATTTGTCTGTGAATTTATTGATTTGTTGGTTTTCAAGAAAAGAGTATAGGCCAGTGGTCTTCAATCTGTGGACCTCCAGATGTTGCAAAACTACAACTCCCAGCATGCCCGGACAGCCGTTGGCTGTCCGGGCATGCTGGGAGTTGTAGTTTTGCAACATCTGGAAGTCCGCAGGTTGAAGACCACTGGTATAGGCGATAAATGAAATGCTATTAGGGGTAAAACCTACAATATAAAATCATAATAGAATAAACACACATCACCATGCATACAGGCAAATAGGTATACACATCTTAGCCACACATATACCTAGCATCATTTGGAGGTTACTGTGATGCATACTACTAGAGATGAGCGAACTTACAGTAAATTCGATTCGTCACAAACTTCTCGGCTCGGCAGTTGATGACTTTTCCTGCATAAATTAGTTCAGCTTTCCGGTGCTTCGGTGGGCTGGAAAAGGTGGATACAGTCCTAAGAGACTCTTTCCTAGGACTGTATCCTCCTTTTTCAGCCCACCGGAGCACCTGAAGGCTGAACTAATTTACGCAGGAAAAGTCATCAACTGCCGAGCCGAGAAGTTTGTGACGAATCGAATTTACTGTAAGTTCGCTCATCTCTAGTCACGAACTTCTCAGCTCGGCAGTTGATGACTTTTCCTGCATAAATTAGTTCAGCTTTCCGGTGCTCCCGTGGGCTGGAAAAGGTGGATACAGTCCTAGGAGACTCTTTCCTAGGACTGTATCCACCTTTTCCAGCCCACCGAAGCATCGGAAAGCTGAACTACTTTATGCAGTTAAAGTCAGCAACCGCCGAGCTGAGAAGTTCGTGACGAATCGAATTTACTGTAAGTTCGCTCATCTCTACATACCTACCATAACATTGTACAGATCATGTCCCTCCTTCATGACAGCGGTATTTCCGTAGGCTAATGCCCTGGCCACAGTGCAAATATAGTTCAGGAATGGTTTGACGTAGAGTAAGGCTATGTTCACATCTGAGAATGTCCGCACAGAAAATCTCCGCATGGACATTCCGGAGACTGCAGGTGCCGATATAATAAGCTTGCGCTAGGACTGCACAGGAATGCACCATCTTATAAGGCGGCTGTGCATTCCGTGCCGAGTCTGCGGAAATAACAAACAGGTTCATTCTTTCTGCAGGCACGAAATTCAGAATTTCCACCTCAATGCAAGTCTATGGGAGACTCCCTTAGACTTGCATTGAGGGGGTGGGGCATGATGTCACACGGGGGCGGAGCCGTGATGTCACGATACTCCGGCCCCTTGGTCGTCACGCTGCACACTCTGAGCTGCCAGCGCAGCGGAGAGCTCACAAAGGTGAGTGCTGAATGACAGATTAAACATCTTGTCCCCTATCTTTTGGATAGGGGATAAGATGTATTAAGGCCGGAGTATCCCTTTAGGCTAGGTTCAGACTACGGAATCTCCGGGCAGAAAATTTCCGTCCGGAGATTCCGAGTGCGGCCAGCGCTGACTGAATCAGTCGGCTTTGGGACTGCGTGGACACTGCAGTCTCCTATAGACTGCAATGTGTTCCACGCGGATTTCCGCCTGAAGAAAGAGCAACGCCTTTCTTCAGGCGGAAATTTCCAAGCAGATTTTCCGTTCACAAATTCCGCTGCACAAATTCCGAAGTGTGAATTTGTGAACGGAAAACCATTCACTATACAGTACATTTTAGCAAGCGGAATTTCCGCCTGCAAGCTCAAAGAGGAATTGCGGCCGGAAATTCCGTAGTCTGAACCTAGCCTTAATGTTAGATGAGTTTTGTAATACTCCAACAGGGAGGAGAAGGCCAGGCTCATATATTCTTAGGCTATGTTCACACATACTATTTTGCTCAGTATTTTTAAACAAAACCAGGAGCTGGTCCAAACACAGAAAAGGTAGCCATTTTTCTATTATAGTTTTCCTCTAACTTGGTTCCACTCCTGGTTCTGGTAAAAATACTGAGCAAAATCCCGTGTGAACCCAGCCTTATAATGATTAAAAAACACACAATAAATGACCACACCGTCTGTCCAGTGTAAGGGTCATTTTGCACACGGTGTTTTTCTGGAAACCCCCCCGAAAAAAATGATGTAATGTTGCACTGGTAAGATGGGGGTTACTGGGAGCTGTGCCATGTGTGGCACACCAGCACTACATGTTTCTGGGGGCCAGGGAAAAGAGGTAGGTGGGATTAGCAGAGCATGTAATGTAATACTGACCTGCTTCTTCCTCCCAGCCATTGGGGGAGGATTATCAAAGTCATTGTAGGTGCTATAATGTTATACAGTGGTCCCTCAAGTTACAATATGAATTGGTTCCAGGATGACCATCGTATGTTGAGACCATAACTCTATGGAAACCTGGTAATTGGTTCTGAAGCCACCAAAATGTCATCCAAAAAAAGGAAAAAGTGAGAATTAAAGAAAAATAAATAGATAACAAATAGAGATAAATAGTGAAAGCTGTAAATCAGTCTATGTAGAGGACAGGAGCATCTTCAGTGTCCTGTACAGTACTTGCAATGTCCTAAATAGTAACATGGAGCCGCCTTCACCTGGTGTTCAAAGGAGCAGATAACTGTGGCACAGGTAAAGAGTACAGAACATGTAATACCACCCTGTACAGTAATACAGGTGTTTACAGGTGTTTTACCAGTGAAATGCCCATTCTAATTGGTCAGTTCTTCCAGCTATTGACACCTTTCACAGATCTGGACTGTCCGTAGTATTGTATGTTGTGTCTGATTTCAAGTTACAATGATCAAGAAAAGACCATAGTATGTTGAAACTATTGTATGTTGAGGCCATTGTAAGTTGTAAGTTGAGGGATCACTGTAAACAAGTTTTCATTGTGTAGTTGGAGTGTACATACACTAAATGTATTAAAGGAGATGTCGGGCGCGGACTTTTCCTATTCCATCCTGCCCGGGCTGCAAAAAAAAAGAAAATAAACTTTCACTTACCTTCCTACGTTCCCCCGGAGCTCCGCAACAGCTGATCGATCGTCCGGGCTGTCTACTTACTACTTCCCTTAGCCCGATACGTCATACGGCGCTTCAGCCTATCACTGCCCGAGGCGGGACATCACTGCGGCCAGTGATAGGCTGAAGCGCCGTGTGAAGTCCCGGCTGTAGACTATACATCCATGACGATGTTGTGTCCAATTTTCCATGGAACCTATTCTTGTTCTCCAAGTTGTATTAGAACATTTAGGCTAGGTTCGCACAGCGGAATCCAGACGCAAAATTTCCGCCCGGAGATTCTGAGTGTGACTGAATCAGTCGGCGCTAGGACCGCACGGACATTGCAGTCCCCAATAGACTGCATTGTGTTCCGCAAGGATATCCGCCTGTAGAATGAGCACCACCGTTCTTCAGGCGGATATTTTAAAGCGGATTTTTCATTCACAAATTCCGCTTCCTGAATTCCAAAGTGTGAATTTGTGAATGGAAAACCTAATTCACTAGCTTGTACATTTTAGCAAGCGGAATTTCTGCCTCAATTTCAAAGCGGAATTGCACGCAGAAATTCCTTAGTCTGAACTAGGGATCGACCGATTATCGGTATGGCCGATATTATCGGCCGATAATCACGATTTTGGGCATTATTGGTATCGGCAATTAACTTGCCGATAAGCCGATAATGCCCCGCCCCCGCACCGCCCCCACCGCACCGTACCTACTATACCTACAGTAGGCCCTCCAGCTGTTGAGGCGCTCCAGCTGTTGCAAAACTACAACTCCCAGCATGCCCGGACAGCCAACGGCTGTCCGGGCATGCTGGGAGTAGTAGTTTTGCAACAGCTGGAAGCACCCCTAGGCAAGGTGCGGGGGGAACGGTGGCTGTGATAGGTCTCAGGACCCCAGACAGGTAGGGGTAGAGAAGCGGGTGGCGGCGGCGGCCTATGGCACCGCAAAAGCCACTGCAGTGCATTGATTTAAAGTGCCCGCTTTAAATCAATGATCAGCAGCGGTGTCGCGCGGGGATAAATAGCCGAGAACTTATACCGGAATATCGGTATAAGTTATTGGCATTGGCCCTAACCTCCACAGATTATCGGTATCGGCCCTAAAAAAACGATATCGGTCGATCCCTAGTCTGAACCTAGCCTTAATGCTGCTCCCTAGTGCCACACAAACTAATGCCTTCAATGTATGGGCTCCTTGGAGATGATGATGTCATATAGTCACATGAGAAGAGTCACATGACCTTGTTGACTTAGTGCGCTAAAACAGTGAGATATGAAAAAGCGGGCCATGGGAACATAGTGTGCATGAAAAAATAGGGAGAACGAGGTGCTTTTTTAAACTCACTATACTTCCCAAATCCAATTTTGAGGTATATCTAAGCTGTGCCCTTTCTCTGACAGACACCATGAGTCCAGACCCCATGGACTTCTGGGTCACTAGATTAGATTAGCCAGAACTTGCCCAGTTTGCCATTGGTGTTCTGTTTCCAGAGCTGTCTGCCAGCAATGTGGAAAAACTCAGGTCTATTTAAATGAATTAGGCATGACAAATGCCACTGATTAGACTGCTACCAACATTGCTGTCCACTGGCTACTACAACTACAGTGATCCCTCAACTTACAATGGCCTCAACATACAATAGTTTCAAGTTACAATGCTCTTTTCTGGACCATTGTAACTTGAAACCAGACTCAACATACAATGTACAGACAGTCCAGATCTGTGATACCTGTCACAACTGGAGGAACTGACCAATCAGAATGGGCATTTTACTGGTAAATCACCTGTATTACCGAAGTGCATGCACTGACTTGTGTCTGGTAGCGCCCCCTACAGTACAGGGAGGAACTACAAGTTCTGTACTACTCCTTACCTGTGCCAGGGTTAGCTGCTCCTTTGGACACCAAGTAAGGGCGGCTCCATTTGGGACACTGTGTGTACTGTATAGGACCCTAAAGAAGCTCCTGTACTCTACATAAACCATTGTTTCCCAACCAGGGTGCCTCCAGCTGTTGCAAAACTACAAATCCCAGCATGCCCGGACTGCCGTTGGCTGTCCGGGCATGCTGGGAGTTCTAGTTTTGCAACAGCTGGAGGCACCCTGGTTGGGAAACACTGACATAGACAGTGATTTACAGCTCCCAGCAGATCTTTATTACTTTTATATGTAAGGATTTGCTTTATCTCTATTAGTTATCTACTTATTTTTGTTTAATCCTCACCTTTTCCTATTTTTGATTACATTTTGGTAGCTTCAGAACTAATTACCAGGTTTCCATAGAGTTATGGTCTCAACATACAATGGTTTCAACATACAATGGTCATCCTGGAACCAATTAATATTGTAACTTGAGGGACTACTGTATATCCAGACCACCCACCACTGCCTGCTATCCGCTGCCTACTACTATCACTAGTCCACCACCCTTGCTGCTGCTACTACCAGCCGGGCCTTCACATACACAACTCATAATCCCTAAAAAAGTGATAATTTTTAGGGGGCTTTTCATACAAAAGCTATTTTCTTCACTATTTTGGGACACCAATCCTGTTGCAACTTTCAAAAAGTGATATTTTTTGGAATGCTTGCATGAAGCAATTTCGTCTTTACTTGCCAGTCTCAAAACCTGTTGCTACTCTACAAAAGGGTGAATTTTTTGCAAACGCCATTGCGCTTTCCGATACCTCTGGTGTATTCTAACACCAGCAGGCATCTGGTAAAAAAATTAAATAAATACCCACCTTTATTTTAATGTTAAAAAAAGCTTACAAAATCCACTATTGCAGTGCAAATGAGCTGTGACATTAACATAGCCTTAAAATCACTTTAACCCCTTAAGGACTTTTTCCGTTTTTGCATTTTCATTTTTCACTCATCACCCTCTAAAAATCATAACGGTTTCAATTTTGCACCTAAAATTCCATATTATGGCTTATTTTTTGCGCTACCAATTTTACTTTGCGATGACATTAGTCTTTTTACCAAAATATCCACGGCAAAATGGAAAAAAAAATTAATTGTGCGACAAAAGTGAAGAAAAAATGCCATTTTGTAACTTTTAGGGGCTTCCGTTTCTACACAGTACATTTTTCGGTAAAAATGACACCTTATCATTATTCTGTAGGTCCATACGGTAAAAATGATATCCTACTTATATAGGTTTGATTTTGTCGTACTTCTGGAAAAAATCATAACTACATGCAGGAAAATTTATACGTTTAAAATTGTCATCTTTTGACTTTTTTTTATTTCTGTATACAGGCAGGTATGAGGGCTCATTATTTGCGCTCTGATCTGAAGTTTTTATCGGTACCATTTTTGTATTGATTGGACTTTCTAATTGCTTTTTATTCCTTTTTTTAATGATATAAAAAGTGACAAAAAATACGCTATTTTGGACTTTGGCATTTTTTTGCGCGTACGCAATTGACCAAGCGGTTGCGGTTACCACACCGCATATGTTTATTTTTACTTGGGAAAAGGGGTGATTTTTACTTTTATTAGGGAAGTGGTTAAATGATCTTCTTTATTAACTTTTTTTTTTTTGCAGTGTTATAGCCCCCTCTAGTGGCTATAGCTCTGCACATACTGATCTTATACACAGAGCACCCCCATGCATTAACATGGAGATGATTAGTGTTATCGGCGGTCGATTGCTCTAGCCAGGATTTCAGGCTTGGAGCAATCAATCGCCGATCGGACCGGACGGAGGCAGGTAAGGCACCCTCCACACGCGTTCTAGCTGATCAAGACATCACGATTTCACTGTGATGGTCCCGATCAGCCCGGCTGATACCGGGAGTGTATTTTTGTTACTTTAGACGCAGCGATCAACTTTGAACGCCACATCTAAAGGGTTAATAGCGCGCGGCACAACAATTGGTGCCACACGCTATTAGCCGCCGGGACCGACCCGCTATGATGCAGTGTGACCCCGCGTTATATACCGGAACAGGGTGTACAGGTACGCCCTGTGTCCTTAAGAGGTTATAACTTGATTTTTAAAACTTGACTTTAGGGCTTTAGAGCTCTTAGGCAGGGATATACATGTGTTTTGAGGGTTATTGCATTGCCGGTATAACTTGTTTGCTGCAAGCCATGCTTTTTCGAAAAGTTCTGCGATCTCTGCGAACCAAACTGTTAAAAAGCTTGCTCAACTGTAGTCAGGAAGTTTGGTCTCTGTCGCAGGGCATGAGTCCGCCAACAGGATAGTTACCCAAAACATACAGCTAAAACATAACATGGCTAAAAACATGACATTGGACTATTCTCAAGTGGCTTCTATACGCCTTGATCTGAATCCTATTAAACATCTGAAGAAGAAGCTGAAACCTGCAGTCTGGAGTAGGCACCCTTCAAACCTGAGACAGCTGGAGCAGTATCTTATGAGGAGTGGGCCAAGATACCTGGAGACAAGAGCAGGAGTCTCATTGAGAATTACAGAAATCACTTCATTGTAGTGGCGGCCTCAAAAGGTTGTGAAACAAAATATTAAAGGGGTTCTCCCTTGTTTATACAGTTTTTTGTTATTATGTTTGTGTGTTATGTGTGTATAAGTATGTGTTTTTTTTATGTGTGTTGTGATTATGAATATATGTATTTTCTTACCTTTTGTGAAAATCCGGAAGCTGGCCCCTTTTTCTTCCAGCGGCTTGCTGTGTAACCTCGGCCTCCGCCATGTTGTGTTCGGTAAGTGGGATGTCGGGGGGTGTGTTCTTGCTTCTGTCTTTCCTATCTTCTGACGTCCGAGGCAAATCTTTTCTTCCTGTTTCTTCCGTGGCTCAGCGACGAATCTGCGGACTCTTCAGGCGCATGCGCAGGTAGTTTTTTGTTTTACCAATAAATTTTTTTTCTCTAATTGCCAAACTGTCTGCGCATGCGCGAGTACGCAAGTGCTACGCTAACAGCGTAGCGTACGTTAGGTCTACGCTAATAGCGTAGCTTTGCGCAAGCGCAGACAGTTTGTCAATTAGAGAAAAAAAACTTTATTGGTAGAAAAAAAAAAAATACCTGCGCATGCGCCGGAAGAGGCCGCAGATTCGTCGCTGAGCCACGGAAGAAACAGGAAGAAAAGATTTGCCTCGGACGTCAGAAGATAGGAGGGACAGAAGCAAGAACACACACCCCGACATCCCACTTACCAAACACAACATGGTGGAGGCCGAGGTTACACAGCAAGCCGCTGGAAGAAAAAGGGGCCAGCTTCCGGATCTTCACAAAAGGTAAGAAAATACATATATACATAATCACAACACACATAAAAAAACACATACTTATACACACATAACACACAAACATAATAACAAAAAACAGTATAAACAAGGGAGAACCCCTTTAAGTTCAGGGAGGCATAATTTTTGTCCAGGACAGTTTACTATTATTTTTTGTTATGATTCTTTTAAACCCATTCAAAAGCAATGTCTGATTTTCATCAGTTAAAGAGGTACTCCCCTGGAAAACATTTTTTTTAAATCAACTGGTGCCAGAAAGTTAAACAGATTTGTAAATGACATCTACTTAAAAATGTTTATCCTTCCAGTACTTATCAGCTGCTGTACGCTCAACAGGAAGTTCTTTTCTTTTTGAATTTCCTTTCTGTCTGACCACAGTGCTCTCTGCTGACACCTCTGTCCATTTTAGGAACTGACCAGTGAAGGATAGGTTTGCTATGGGGATTTCCTCCTACCCTGGACAGTTCCAAAAATGGACAGAGGTGTCAGCAGAGAGCACTGTGGTCAGACAGAAACGGGAAAAAAAGAACTTCCTGTGGAGCATATAGCAGCTGATAAGAACGGGAAGGATTTTGAAATAGAAGTAATTTACAAATCTGTTTTTACTTTCTGGCACCAGTTGATTAAAAAAAAATAATAATAATATTTTTCAGGTGACTACCCCTTTAATTTTCATTGCATATAATTTTTTGTCAGGTTAAAGGTATTTCAAGGAGCATTGTGGGTTTTTCTGTCTTTAATGGAAGGAGACCAACAATTTTGTCCACACCTGTAAGTGATTACAATATAAGAGCAAAGGGATAGGTTTAAGGGAAAGAATTTACAATTGAAAGGAGGTTCTAGTACTCAGTTGGTCCGCCTCTAGCCTGGATACAAGATGAAATACCAATGGACATGGAGGCATACAGGGGCACATTTGCCCACAGATGTAGCAGCTGGGTTTGTAGAGTCTGCATACTTGTAGGTTCCCATATTCTGCTCGCAAAAAATCAGGCGACCAGGCAAGTCAAGAAAGTATTACTCTCTGGTGGAGACATTCCTGGAAAACCCTTGCTGTTTATGACAGGGCATTATGCTGCTGAAATGCCATATTAATGCCCTGCTATGAGTGTCAACACATGTAGACGCAGGATGTCCTGCACATATCACTGTCCTATGCAATGGCCCCCGAGATCCTCATACCAGCAGTTTGGGATCCCCCTTTTTAAAATCAAATTTTTGTTTCAATGCATCATAGAGGCATGTCTAGCAGGCATCGATGTCTCACCAAGGAGTACGCTACCCAAAAGTAGCCTCTGAGAGCCTTTTTATAGGGCAGAGGAAAAAGCCCTATGGCAAAACCCAATTTTTAATCAGATAACACCCCTAAACATTTACATTTGTGCCCGACACATAACTGCATGCTGAGTTTTAAAGCAATTTCACATTTCTATCTGGGTGCATTATTTTTTTAATTAAGATGTATAAAAGGATTGCGTGCACTACATCAAGACTACAGAGTAAAATAATCCCTTAAAATGCGGGAATACCATTAACATGGCAGCAATATCTCTGGATAAGTGGTACTCACAGCTACAGCAAAGCAATTAAAATGGAAATTCACATCCCAGCATCTCCAGATCACAACCCCTTGGTGGGCTCACCTCTTTTTCCCTTTTCAAAGTGCCCCTTGCTTGACCAACACCACATGGAGAAATGGAAACCTATTTTCACATTCTGTGTTAAAGAGCATCACTTTATTACTAGGGATGTGGATGCGCTTATTTATATTCGTTATAGTGCCCGGAGAATTGATTTCAACGATTCTCTGGAGTTATCTGTTGCATATGGGACTAGCACCTCCGTTGTCAAGGTATTCACCGCTGTTTGTTGTCGTTCACACCTCTATTATAGTATGCTGAAACCCTAGGCCAAAAAGATCCCACAATATAACACGCAGTCACAGAGGAGGAAAACCTGAATTATCCTGGGAAGCAAATGGTGTTGGTTGATTGCCCAGTGGAGCTTTAAGAACTCACAAAAGTGATGGGCCGTGAGAATCGCAGGCAGTCTACATTTGTAGAAATTGAAAAATACATATGGGAGAAAAATCTGGGTTCCTGACTAATATTCAGTAAAAACAAAATTAGACTTTTTCCTAATTTATGGCTTGATTAAATTTTGTTATAATAATGTTCTGCCAATGTGCAAGTGATTTTAAGGATCAGAGAAGACAATAACCATTGAAAAGTTATGACTTGCAAATACATTTGAATAAAGATAAGTAAAACTAGCAAGTTCCCTTACCAGTCTGTATTCAGAAAGTTTAACAAGATGCAAGTTCTGTGTTCGTGGCAGAGGTCACAGATAATAAAAATGTGGATACTTCTCTGGCGCTCGCAGGATCCGTATTGGTGGTCAATCAGGTGTAGACTTCAGGTTCGATAAAGAATTCAGTCTTTATTTCTTCATATAAAACAGACAACACGTTTCGAGGGGTCGCCTTCTTCCTCAGGCCACGAACACAGAACTTGCATCTTGACTGAACCGCCTCGACTATTTTGAGAAACGGAAGGACACAGGCTGCCGCGGATCATCATCATTCTATACAAATTCTATACAAAGCCTACAACGGTGTCACGCTTGCAGCGCGACACGACAAGGTGAACAGTATTATTCCCCTTTCACTTTACTCTCATCCCCATGAGGTAACGGCACAGGGTGCGCCGGTTCTTTGTTCCCTTTTGTTTTTTTCTTGAATCAAGTTCAGAAAGTTTAACAGAAGCAGATGTACTAGAATACAGATCTGTACTTCAGTCTCAATTGTAATAAATACAAAAATATAAGGCTCTATAAAAGGCTGGCATCACACATGTCAGTTTTTTTTTGGTGAAGTGCCACTGCAATTTTTGAGCCAAAACTAAGAGTTGATTCAAAAGGAATGAGAAGGAAATAGAAATTTGCCCTTCCTGCTGGATACACTTTTGGCTTTGGCTGCAAAACTGCACTGGCAGCTTTTAAAACCAACAAAACAACTACCCGTTCTTTACTCTTAGTCAAAGCAAGCTGGTATGGCCATTCCTGGACAGATTCAACTAGTCACAGATTGGCAGCAGGTGGGTTGGAGCAAAGAACTTGGTGGTGAAATTAAGAATGTAGTCAAGGATCGACAACAGTATAGCAGTAATGTAACAACAAGCCAAAGGGGGAGACGGTAGTTGCAAATAGGCCGAGTCGATACAAGAAATACATTAATCAGGCAACACCAAAGGATGAAGCAGTAGCGTGATCACGGAACAAGGCTGAGGTAAGAGTGAGGTATGAGCTACAATGAGATTTCATCAGTATGCCCTCTATTACAATTGGGGGGGGAGGGGCTGTTATCAGGTCTGGTATTCCACATACATGTCTTATTGTAAAGGGCACTGCTTTCTATTCCTTTGATATATTTAAAGGCATACACCTCTTTATAAATCAGGCAATAAAGTGGCCGGTGCTTCTGAAATCTATGCTAGCTCCAAGCTAGCATAGATTTTAGCTACAGCTCATGCCACCGTTGTAGCTCAAATTGTGTAATCTTCATGATGTGGCTTTATTATTTAACTTTTATTAATATATTGTTTGCCAGGCTAAATGTTGTAACCCAGTTTGATAATACAGTGCAACTGTCGGCCAAAAAAAGCAAAAAATCCAAAAACAATCAGTGTGTCGCTTTCTACAATCACTGTTCAGTTATGACTTGATGAAAAGGTGTGAGGAGAAATAGACAGGGGAAATGCAGGTGCTGGTGTAACAAGCTTATTTGCACAAAAAAAATGTTTTTAATGGGTTTACGGTGCCCCAATGGTGAATAGATTTTGTGTAAAAGGGGTTGAGGCTTCCACAGCTTGGGAGATTTATTATAATTCACGTCAGCAACTACTGTGAACTATAGTGGCAATCTATGCTAGCTCAGAGCTTGTGTGGGTTTCTATATGTGACACACTGGCCGCAGCTGCAGACTCATTAACCCCTTAAGGACTCAATGTTTTTCCATTTTCATTTTTTTCCTCATCACCTTCTAAAAATCATAACGCTTTCAATTTTGCACATAAAATTCCATATTATAGCTTATTTTTTGCGCCACCAATTCTACTTTGCAGTGACATTAGTCATTTTACCAAAAAATCCACAGCAAAACAAAATTTGACTGTGTGACAAAATTTAAGAAAAAATTTCATTTTTGTAACATTTGGGGGCTTCCGTTTCTATGCAGTACATTTTTCGGTAAAAATGACACTTCATCTTTATTCTGTAGATCCATACGATTAAAATGATACCCTACTTATGTAGGTTTGATTTTGTCGTACTTCTGAAAAAATAATTACATGCAGGAAAATTTATACGTTTAAAATTGTCATCTTCTGATCCCTATAACTTTATTTTTCCGCGTACGCATATGCGGTATGAGGGCTCATTTTTTGCAATGTGTTCTGAAGTTTTTATCGATAACATTTTGGCATTGATCGGACTTTTTGATATAAAAAGTGATGAAAAATACGCTATTTTGGAGTTTTTTTTTTTGGGGCGTACACCATTGACTGTGCGGTTTAATTAACGATATATTTTTATAGTTTGGACATTTACGCACGGGGCGATACCACATATGTTTATTTTTATTTACACAGGGTTTTTTTTATGGGAAAAGGGGGTGATTCAAACTTTTATTAGGGAAGGGGTTAAATGATCTTTATAAACTTTTTTTTTTTTTATAGCCCTCCCATAGGGGGCTATAACACTGCACACACTGATCTTTTACCCTGATCCCTGCAAAGCCATAGCTTTGCATGGATCAGGGTTCTAGGGGCTCGATTGCTCAAGCCTGTAGCTCACGCCGCTTGAAGCAATCAAACGCTGATCAGACGCGACGGAGCAAGGTAAGGGGGCCTCCGCTTGCAGCGATTTTATCGCGATGGTCCCGATCAGCCCGACTGAACTGCCGGGAAGCTTTTACTTTTGTTTTTGACACGGCGATCAACTTTGATACCCATGTATGAATGGTTAATAGCACGGCCCAACGATCTGTGCAGCGCTCTGTTAGCCCAGGGTATCAATAGCTATTGATAGCAGCCGGGACCGACCCGGTGTGATGCGGGGTCACGGCGTGACTCCATTTTAAACACCGGGATCGGGGGCGCAGGACATACAGGTACGCCCTGTGTCCTTAAGAGGTTAAAGGGGTTGTCTCATCTTGTCTGATTACCTCTCTCTGTTGCCATCTGCTGATACTATTGGGATTAATAGTGGAGGGACCTTGTGTGTCTGACAGCTCCCAAGATAAAGCACAATCCCTGAAGCTGTCAGATATGATGAGTGTTTTGAAATAATCCCGAGAAAGGAGAGAAAATAGTCTGAAGTCCACTCAGCTCAGGAGCTCCCACCACAGGGAGTGATGTCACTGCTACTTTTAAAGCTGAGCTAGTGGACAGGAAACCATGACTACCAGTTGTCAACAAATGGGAAAATAAGATTTCTAAAGCTCAAAAAATCCTTTCTTCTTTTATATGGGTAGGTAAGCAACCAAGGCTGTCCTCGAGCATTCTCACTAAACTGAAGCAGGTTGGCGGGCTAGGCTCGACTGATTTAAAACATTACTACACTGCTACTTTGGTTTCCATGTTAAGGCATTGGTGGCGTGGCCCAGCAGACCTCTCATGGGTGGTAATCGAGGACTTCTCAGTGTCCCCATATGCTATTAGTGACCTTTTATACCTCCCCTACTGGAAACTAACATCTCCTGACTTTCCCAACCCATTAGTGAAAGCCTCCTACCATGCCTGGACCTCATATGTTGCCCACTCTCCCTCTGCCACAGTGGTTGTTAAGGGTGACCTCCCCTCACCACCAGATCTAGACTTATCCACCTGGGTTTCACAAGGTCTAATGCATGTCCGTCACCTATACACAAGTGATTATCTCCTCCGATATGCCACGTTGAAGGAAAAGGATCACCTCCCCCAACGAGAATTTTATAAATACCTCCAAACCCGCCACTACCTGCATAGTTTACACCCATCTGATGGCCAAAGGGACACTCTAGCTCTCCAATTGTCCTCCCCTATTAACCCCTTAAGGACGAAGGGTTTTTCCGTTTTTGCATTTTCATTTTTTCCTCATAGTTACATAGTTACATAGTTAGTACGGTCGAAAAAAGACATATGTCCATCAAGTTCAACCAGGGAATTAAAGGGTAGGGGTGTGGCGCGATATTGGGGAAGGGATGGGATTTTATATTTCTTCATAAGCATTAATGTTATATTGTTCCAGGAATGTATCTAATCCTGTTTTAAAGCTATTAATTGTTCCTGCTGTGACCAGTTCCTGAGGTAGACTGTTCCATAAGTTCACAGTTCTCATGGTAAAGAAGGCGTGTCGCCCCTTGAGACTAAACTTTTTCTTCTCCAGACGGAGGGAGTGCCCCCTCGTCCTTTGGGGGGGGGGGGGGGGTTTAACCTGGAACAGTTTTTCTCCATATTTTTTGTATGGGCCATTAATATACTTATATACGTTTATCATATCCCCCCTTCAACGTCACCTTCTAAAAAGCATAACGCTTTCAATTTTGCACATAAAATTCCATATGGCGGCTTATTTTTGGCGCCACCAATTCTACTTTGCAGTGACAGTCATTTTACCCAAAAATCCACGGCAAAACGGAAAAAAAATTCATTGTGTGACAAAATTGAAGAAAAAATGTCATTTTGTAACTTTTGTGGGCTTCCATTTCTACGCAGTGCTTTTTATCTTTATTCTGTAGGTCCATACAGTTAAAATACTCTACTTATATAGGTTGGATATTGTTGTACTTCAGAAAAAAATCATAACTACATGCAGGAAAATGTACCGTATTTATCGGCGTATAACACGCACTTTTTAGGCTAAAATTTTTAGCCTAAAGTCTGTGTGCGTGTTATACGCCAATACACCCCCAGGAAAGGCAGGGGGAGAGAGGCCGTCGCTGCCCGCTTCTCTCCCCCTGCCTTTCCTGGGGTCTAGAGCGCTGCTGTCGGCCCTTTTCACCCCCTGGTTATCGGCGCCGCTGCCCGTTCTGTCCCCCTGACTATCGGTGCCGGCGCCGATTGCCAGGGAGAGAGAAGCGGCGCCGACAGCCAGGGGGAGAGAAGGGGCAGCGGCACCCATTGCCGGCGCCGCTGCCCCGTTGCCTCCCCCCATCCCCGGTGGCATAATTACCTGAGTCCGGTCCGTGCTGCTCCGCTGCTCCAGGCCTCCGTCGTGCGTCCCCGGCGTCATTGCTATGCGCTGAACGGCGCGGCGCATGACGTCAGTGCGCCGCGCCGTGCATAGCAACGACGCTGGGGACGCACGACGGAGGCCTGGAGCAGCGCGGACCGGACTCAGGTAATTATGCCACCGGGGATGGGGGGAGGCAACGGGGCAGCGGCGCCGGCAATGGGTGCCGCTGCCCCTTCTCTCCCCCTGGCTATCGGCGGCGGCACCGATAGTCAGGGGGACAGAACGGGCAGCGGCGCCGATAACCAGGGGGTGAAAAGGGACAACAGCAGCGCTCTAGACCCCAGGAAAAGCAGGGGGAGAGAAGCGGGCAGCGACGGCCTCTCTCCCCCTGCCTTTCCTGGGGGTATATCGGGGTATACACGTGCACACACGCACCCTCATTTTTTCATGGATATTTGGGTAAAAAACTTTTTTTACCCAAATATCCGTGGTAAAATGAGGGTGCGTGTTATAGGCCGGTGCGTGGTATACCCCGATAAATACGGTATATGTTAAAAATTCTCATCTTCTAACCCCTATAACTTTTTTATTTTTCCACGTGTGGGCCAGTATGAGGGCTCATTTTTTGCGCCATGTTCTGTAGTTTTTATCGGTATCATTTTTGTATTGATCAGACTTTTTGATCGCTTTTTATACATTTTTTCATGATATAAAAAGGTGACCAAAAATATGCTATTTTGGACTTTGGAATTTGTTTGCGCGTACGCTATTGACCGTGTGATTTAATTAACGATATATTTTTATAGTTTGGACATTTACCCACGCGGCGATACCACATATGTTTATTATTTACAGGGTTTTTTTTTTTTTATGGGAAACTTGTATTAGGGAAGAGGTTAAATGATCTTTCTTAATTTTTTTTTGCAGTGTTATAGCTCCCATAGGGAGCTATAACACTGCACACACTGATCTCCTATGCTGATCCCTGCAAAGCCATAGCTTTGCATGGCTCAGCGAGATAGGAGCTCGATTGCACAAGCCTGTAGCTCAGGCTTGGAGCAATCAAACCACGATCGGACACCGTGGAGACAGGTAAGGAGACTTCCGCTCTCGTCCTAGCTGAACGGGATTTTATCGCGATGTCCCGATCAGCCCGTCTGAGCTGCCGGGAAGCGTTTACTTTCACTTTCAGACGCGGCGGTCAACTTTGATCGCCGCGTCTGAAGGGTTAATAGCGCGTGGCACAACGATCGGTGCCGCACACTGTTAGCCCAGGTCTCGGCTATGAATAGCAGCCGGGACCGACCCGGTGTGATGCGGGGTCACAGTGTGACCCCGTTTTAACCCCATAAGGACGCAGCCCTTTTTCACCTTAAGGACCGAGCCCTTTTTCGCAATTCTGACCACCGTCGCTTTACGCATTAATAACTCTAAAACGCTTTTACCGAATATTCTGATTCTGAGATTGTTTTTTTCGTCACATATTCTACTTTATTTTGGTGGTAAATTTTCGGCGTTACTCGCATCCGTTTTTGGTGAAAAATCCCCAAATTTCATGAAAATTTCGCATTTTTCTAACTTTGAAGCTCTCTGCTTGTAAGGAAAATGGATATTCCAAATACATTTTATTTTTATTCATAAAAACAATATGTCCACTTTATGTTGGCATCATAAAATTGGCATATTTTTATTTTCTGAAAAAATTAGAGGGCTTCAAAGTAGAGCAGCAATTTTCAAAATTTTCATGAAAATTGCTAAATCTGAAGGGACAGATGTTACAGAACTACAACTCCCAGCATGCCTGGGCAGTCCAGGCATGCTGAGAGTTGTAAATTGGCAACATCTGGAGGGCTACCGTTTGGGCATTACTGTAACAGTGGTCTCCAAACTGTGACCCTCCAGATGTTGCAAAACTACAACTCCCAGCATGCCCAGACAGCCTTTGGCAGTTTGGCACCCACTAGGAAGGGCAGCAGTAAATATCGCTTACTGCCCCCTTCCCCCACCGCCGTTACCTGCGCCTGTCTCCAGCGACGATCTGCGGTCCCCACGCCATCTTCTCCCCCCGTTCTGCCCGACATCCAGGGGTGGGCAGAACGGGGGTTGCCATGGCAACCCACTGTCCTGCGCTGCCAATGGTCAGAATCAGTTCTGACCAATGGCAGGGGATAGGAGATCGCAGCACTGCGACCTCGCTCCTATCCCTCAGGATGATCGGAGCCGTCACTGACAGCTCCGATCATCCCTATTTTCCAGGTGATTGGGTCACCAGAGACCCGATCAGCCAGGAATAGCAGAAAATCGCATGTCTGAATCCCCCTCGGCGATGTGCCGGGATGCCTGTTGAATGATTTCAGCAGGCATCCCGGTCCGGTCCCCAACCAGCTAGCGGTGGGCACCGGAATTCCCACGGGCGTATGCATACGCCCCACGTCCTTAAGGACTCGGGATGGGCTGCAGGGCGTATGCATACGCCTGGCGTCCTGAAGAGGTTAAACACCAGGACCGGGCTTACAGGTACGCCCTACGTCCATAAGAGGTTAAAGGCTTGAAACCAATCTATATTAACTAGAGATGACCGAACTTACAGTGATTTGATTCCTCAAAAACTTCTCAGCTCGGCAGTTGCTGACCTTAGCCTGTAGCAATTAGTCCGGCTTTTAGGTGCTCCGGTGGGCTGGAAAAGGTGGATACAGTCCTAAAAGGGCCAGTTGTGCCAGCCCGTTATTAAGAATGCTACAGGATGTACCATTGCTTGTTATACTTTTGGTTTATGGTTGAATGTTATTGTTTATGGCTTCTTGCTACTGTATCACTTGCTGATGTGACGCAGCTTGTTGCTGCAATTGGGGATCTTACTCAGTTTATTGTATCCTATGTTCTTTTACTTAAAAAAAAAAAAAATTATGAAAAATAAAAATAAAAAATGATAAGGGATGTCTACAGAACCAGGCAAGTTTGCTAAATGAAGCCAATTGCAAGTACACACAGCCATGCTCTATACACAGAGAAATGAAAGATGGAAATACTCCACTGTCAGATCCCAAAACTTTTTATATGTTGTAGCTGATAAAAATGAATGACATTTTGTTCTATAGTTGTTTACATTTTTTTTGAATATTTATTACCCTCTTAAGGAAGTAAAAATATGCCCATTTTATGATGCAAACATAAAGTACACATATTGCATGTGAATCAAAACAACATTTATTTGGAATATCCATTTTCCTTACAAGCAGAGAGCTTCAAAGTTAGAAAAATGCTAAATTTTCAAAATTTTTCTGAAATTTGGGGATTTTTTTACCAAAAAAAGGATGCAAGTAACGACGAAAATTTACCACCAAAATAAAGTAGAATATGTCACGAAAAAAAACACTCAGAATCAGAATATTCGGTAAAAGCGTTTGAGAGTTATTAATGCGTAAAGCGATGGTGGTCAGAATTGCGAAAAAGGGCTGCGTCCTTAAGGGGTTAAAGAAAACGGTTCCTGAAGACAGACACCTCCCACCACCACAGGGGAACAACACGTCCCCTTCTCCTGAAAGGATTTCTAACACTGTGAGCTAATGAAAAGAGGTATTTTTATAATCAATATAGGTGATAGAGGCATAACAATTAGCTGTACATGTTCAGGTGCTGAGAACCATTCATTCTTTTTTGTAGGATCTGACAGGTAAACCTTAATGACTATGCCAAATCCAATGGAAGTGGGATCTCAGTAAATTTCCTTCAAAGTCTTAATTTCATGCCACAAATTATGATTTCTCTCAATGACACAAAATTCATCTTCAATAATTGTTTTTAGGGAAGTCACAGACGACTGTTGTAAGGTTTATAGTAACCTTTAGCCCAAGGCAAATGTTATAGCAATCTAGAGTATCTGAAATCCTTTTTGTGAGCAGCCTGCATAGCACCATGTAAAGTAGAGAGAGATGGGTTCCTGTTTTTATAGCTGATAGCAAATTAGTTTGCATTTAACAGCATCTAATTTTTTATGACAACTGGTGTTTAGTCATGTTAGGTCATAAACTGTGCACATGAAGAGTTTTGTTTTTGTTTAAAATCCTGAGTGAATATTTTAAATGGGTAGTAGCTGTGTGGATGATAATTTTTTTTCTTAAAAATAAACTCTGTCCAATCAGACGACACCCTAATGACTGACTGTTTTTTTTGAATAATGTTAAACACCTTATATAAAACATGCAGGACTCATTCACACTGCACAAAAATAAATTGGATCTGATTCTGGAAATACAAGACAAGCTTTCAGAAAACACATCCAGTACTTGGAGTAAAGTCACACGGGCAGCTCTCCACATGCAGGTGAATGTCCTGCCCAGCGCATGAGGGTACAATTCTAACTGCAAGCTATCAATTATTCAACCAATAAACCTGATCTATTTCATGAACAAAAAGACACACTTACAAGATTTGTTTAATAGTTTCAGTCTTGGAGGACCAGTCAACAAGCATTTATGACATGACAGCATATTATTTCAGTATGAAACAAAATGATATTTTATTGAATGCACAAAACATTTCAGAAAGGGATTTTGGAAAGCCATGAAATATAAAATGATGGGTATGTGTTCTGCTCCAACCTTTAGGAATCCATGATCTTAATTGGTGCAAACAGTTGGAAGACACACTTAAAAGGCTTATTCCAGATAGAGAAAATAAAAAGTAATATTTTGCATAATGAATAACTATATCATTTTCTAAAATACTTACTGTTATACCTCCTCATTTTCATCTATGAGAAACCATTTTTCTTACTTGGATACAAATCTTTCCAGGTCCAATGAAATGAAACAATGAAACCACAATACGCCTTTTAGGCCTCGTCCACACTACAGACATTCAGCCATTGGAATTCCACTGGCCAAATGTCCTTTTACAGCGGGCGCTGACCCATGCATTGGCGGTGTGACCACGTGGACATTGCCGTCTCCATAGACAGCAATGTAGTCTTGGTGGAATTCTGCTCAAAGAGTTCACTCTTTGTGCACATGTACTTTCAGCTGACTGAATTCCACTGTGGCGATTCCACAGTCTGAACAGAGACTGGGATCCCACTAAAAACAATGGGACTCTGCTGAAAGCAGAATTCTGCCAGCAGAATGTCCGCAATGTGGACAAGGCAAAGGACACAACTGCAGCCTATTAAGAAATCCATGTTAATGGAAACTCAAACATGTAGATCTGATGTCCTGCGTGGCAAAAGGCAGTGAAGGTCAATAAAAGAAGAACACTTAAGTAATTTGTATTATGGACCTGAGGCTATGATCCAAAATACCAGAGGTATAGTAGGAATACCTAGGAATTTGTAACCATTGCAACGTGTAGATTTCACAATGTTGGATTGAAATTGAGAACATTCTTATATACAGGTCAATATGGGCTAGCCCTCAAAATAAAGTTTAAAAAGAAATTACTTGTGCTTCAACATTTACATCAACATACAAACATTAAAAAAAAACAAAAAAAAAAAACCACAACAATAGAATTGAATAAAGTACTGTACTGCAAATGGCGACAAGACTATAAAGAATTGCACCTTGCGATACCGGGTGTAGAAACCATCCTTCTTGATACACAGACCTAAGAAAGGATGTAAAAATACATTGCACTTTGAGTTTTTGGGACTGAGTGTACAGGAAAAAGTCATCCAAACTGTACAACCAGTGTATCTCCTCTTGGATCAATAAAGTTCAAATAATTTTGACTTGGCGTTCCATGGATATTTCAACATCTCCAAAAGAGAGAACATCTTGTCAGAAGAGTTTAAAAGAAAACTTTAGGAGGTCACAGAAGATGATGTCACTGAACATGCGGTCTTGGTTTTAGAATTAATTTGCCCGTCTGCAAAAGAAATAACAAAATGTTTGTGCTGAATGTATAGAACTAAGTATCAGTGTCTTTTACTAGGATAGTATTGGCTGTACAATGGCAAATGCCTACAAATCTAAGCTTTCTTATTAGTCCATAGGTCACATATCTGCCAGTACTGTCACCACCCAGGTCCTGAGGCCAAAGTAAAGCTGCACCTTTTGAGCTGACAGACCCTTTTTACTTTATTAAAAGGCCCCTTCTGAATGGAAAGGTGGATCTCTCTGCACTTACTATATGGGCAGGGCGCCAAAAATACTCCTTACACAGTATAGAAATTAAACTGCTACTCCCAAGTTACTATTACAGGAAGGTTACAGATAGATAACACTGGATCCACCGTTCATAAGTGATGGACACAGCTCCCCTCCTCTCTCATTGCACAGATCACACCTAGAAAACTCTCCTATAGAGGTCAATGAATCACTACACTAGACTATTGTTATCTATGGTCCACGTGGAAGCATCTCTCTAAACACTGGTAAAACAGCTTAGGCAAGATGGCTGCCCCCATTCCAGGAACAAAAATGCACTACTGCTAGAAAGCGTTAACCCCTTAAGAACCAGGCGAATTTTTTTTGGGCATTTTCGTTTTTTTCTCCTCGTCTTCAAAAAAATTATAACTCATATTTTCATCCACAGACCCATATGAGGGCTTATTTTTTATTTTTTACTTTGTAATGACATCACTTATTTTACCATAAAATGTACGGCGCAATCAAAAAATTATTATTTATGTGGGAAAATTGAAAAGAAAACCACAATTCAGCAAATTTTGGAAGGTTTTGTTTTCACGCTGTACACTTTATGGTAAAAATTAGGAATCGACCGATTATCTGTTTGGCCGGTATTATTGGCCGATATTCACGATTTTGGACATTATCGGTGTGTGTCTGTGTGTGGGGGGAATATCGGTATAAAGTTATCGGCCTGAAAGGGCAGAGATTATCGGTATCAATCCTAAAAAATCTATATCGGTCAATCCCTAGTAAAAAATGACATGATTTATTTATTCTGTGGGTCAATACAATTAAAATGATACCCATGTTATATGCCTTTTTATAATTGTACGTCTTTAAAAAAAAAAAATTCTCAAAACTACACTGCTCAAAAAATAAAGGGAACACACCCTGGATCTGAATGAATGAACTAATCGTATGAAATACTTTCGTCTTTACATAGTTGAATTTGCTGACAACAAAATCACACAAAAATGATCAATGGAAATCAAATGTATCAACTAGAGATGAGAAAACTTACAGTAAATTCGATTCGTCACGAACTTCTCGGCTCGGCAGTTGATGACTTTTCCTGCATAAATTAGTTCAGCCTTCAGGTGCTCCCGTGGGCTGGAAAAGGTGGATACATTCCTAGGAGACTCTTTTCTAGGACTGTATCCACCTTTTCCAGCCCACCGCAGCACCGGAAAGCTGAACTAATTTATGCAGGAAAAGTCAGCAACCGCCGAGCTGAGAAGTTCGTGACGAATCGAATTTACTGTAAGTTCGCTCATCTCTAGTATCAACCCATGGAGGTCTGGCTATGGAGTCACACTCAAAATCAAAGTGGAAAACCACACTACAGGCTGATCCAACTTTTATGTAATGTCCTTAAGACAAGTCACAATGAGGCTCAGTAGTGTGTGTGGCCTCCACGTGCCCGTAAGACCTCCCTACAATGCCTGGGCATGCTCCTAATGAGGTGGCAGATGGTCTCCTGAGGGATGTCCTCCCAGACCTGGACTAAAGCATCCACCAACTCCTGGACAGTTTGTGGATGGAGCGAGACATGATGTCCCAGATGTGCTCAATCAGATTCAGGTCTGGGGAACGGGCGGACCAGTCCATAGCATCAATGCCTTCAGTCCGGCACAAGGCCTGATTATGGAATCCTACAGGTGTATTATAACTGTATTTGTGTATAATGTACAATCAATGGCATGGGTGAGGGTTCATTCAGACTGTGTATTTGTATTTGTTTTTGGGTGTTCCAGTTTTATTGAACTTGTCTTGCTGAACTATTTTATATATTTCTGTACCTGTATGCCATTTGTTTATTTTATACGTAGCATTGTGATACCTTTTTTTTTTCCAGATTAAATGTTTAAATTAATCAGCTCTTTTCTTTGATCTCTAAATATAGGAGCTCACCTTTCTGAAGGAAGCTCTGGTGAAACAGGTTTATCAAAGGGTTAATTTGGTGACTTGCTGGGACTAGTAGTGGATACCCAGAGGTCTGGTGGCTTTAAACCTTGCACCATCACACTCTCTCTAGCGTCTTGGCTGGACCGATTGGGTGTGATCGGGACACCTTCCTCTTGCTGACACACTCCAGCCATATGAGGTCTAGCATTGTCTTGCATAAGGAGGAACCCATGGCCAACCGTACCAGCATATGGTCTCACAAGGGGTTTAAGGATCTCCTCTCGGTACATAATGGCTGTCAGGCTACCTCTGGCAAGCACATAGAGGGCTGTGCGGCCCCTCAAAGAAATGCCACCCCTCCCCATTACTGACACACTGCCAAACCGGTCATGCTGGAGGATGTTGCAGGCAGCAGAACGTTCTCCACGGCGTCTCCAGACTTTGTCAGATGTGCTCAGTGTGGAGCTGCTTTCATCTGTGAAAAGCACAGGGCACCAGGGGCGAATTTGCCAATCTTCGTGTTCTCTGGCAAATGCCAAACATCCTGCACGGTGTTGGGCTGTAAGCACAGCCTCCACCTGTGGACGTAGGGCCCTCATACCACCCTCATGGAGTCTGTTTCTGACCGTTTGAGTGGACACATGCACATTTGTGGCCTGCTGGAGGTCATTTTGCAGGGCTCTGGCAGTGCTCCTCCTTGCACAAAGGCAGAGGTAGCGGTCCTGCTGCTGGGTTGTTGCCCTCCTACGGCCTCCTCCACATCTTCTGATGTACTGGCCTGTCTCCTGGTAGTGCCTCAATGCTCTGGACACTACGCTGACAGACACAGCAAACCTTCTTGCCACAGCTCGCATTGATGTGCCATCCTGGATGAGCTGCACTACCTGAGCCACTTGTGTGGGTTGTAGACTCCGTCTCATGCTACCACTAGAGTAAAAGCACCGCCAGCATTCAAAAGTGACCAAAACATCAGCCAGGAAGCATAGGAACTGAGAAGTGGTCTGTGGTCACCACCTGCAGAACCACTCCTTTATTGGGGGGGAGGGGGGTGTCTTGCTAATTGCCTATAATGTCCACCTGTTGTCTGTTCCATTTGCACAACAGCATGTGAAATTGATTGTCTATCAGTGTTGATTCCTGAGTGGACAGTGTGATTTCACAGGAGTGTGATTGACTTGGAGTTACATTGTGTTGTTTAAGTGTTCCCTTTATTTTTTTTGAGCAGTGTACTATAAAAATACCAGTAAATTGATGCTTGTTGTTATCAATGGAACAAAACTGTAAATAATCTACACCATTGAAATGTATAATACGTACATCATCACAGGACATGTTGTATTCTGCTAGTACTGTTCGACATCTGGCTGCTATTCTGAAGATTCGGTTAAGAAAAGTGACAAGTTAAAGAAAGGACAGTGAACAGATAAAATTAAAATGTATATGCAATTAAAAGGAGTTATCAAGCAATAGCAAAACACAGCTATTTTCTTCCAAAAACAGCAAACCAAACCAGACAAATGTGGTGTTTTTCGAAGAAATCGTCCGTTTTTGTAATGTTGGATAAAATATCTTTATTGTACGAAAATGTAAAAAGTTTGGAGATTTGTGCCTCTTAATTTATTTGTATCTGTTTCGTAGCATGTTCTTTTTTGTGCTCACTTACTGTTAAAAACATTTTGAAACAGGTAAAAATTTGTTAAGTGTGAACATCAGATCAGATACGGGTTTGAATCTGACGAAATCTAAGCTGCAGGTAAAATCCGATGGGGAGGGTTAGTCGTTCCGGGCTGTCCATATTCACCGGGAGGCCCTCTTCTCCACTCCGGGCTGGCCCTGAACTAGTGACGCTGCGTTGTCGCCACTGCGCAGGGACGTTCATGCGCAGGGCATCACGGACGTCCCTGCGTGTCGTCCTCAATGCAACATCATTAGTCTGTGGCAGGCCCGGAGTGGAGAAGAGGGCCTCCCGGTGAAGATGGACAGCCCGCAATGACTAAACCTCCCCACCGGACGGTCCCTACAGCATAGATGGCCTAAGATGGACGGCCCAGACAAGCTCACCCTTCCTTCCCACCGAGAAAGCAACTGAGGGGGTGAGTAGAAAACAAGAGGAGGGTCTGGATGATGACGAAGGGATTGACGGGAGGACAATGACGAGGGGGGAGGACAAATGACGAGGGGGGGGGGGGGATGATGATGATAATGACGAGGGTCTGGATGATGACAGGGGGGGGGGGGGAGGAGGAATGATGTATTTCTCACCCTAGGCTTATAGTGGAGTCACTAACTTTTCCTAGGTTTTTGGGGTGAAATTAGGGGACTCGGCTTATACTCAGAACGGCTAATACTCGAGTATATATGGCACATCTCTCCAACAGGTCGTGACTACCTATCTATTCAGGAAATAAAGCCACAAAAGAGAGTTACCGCAATATACATATATTCTACTTGTACACCGTAATATTCGGATGCAGCAGACTATCATTGATTTCAATAGGATTCTGCTGCACTGTGCACATGACAGAAATCCCGATTCCGCTTGGAAATGCATAGCTGTCTATGAGACAGTACATTTCAGAGCAGTCCTTGCGCCCCCTGGATCATTTAAAAATGTGCGGAACGTCTACCTGTATTTTCTGGGTGGACATTCTGAAAATTTAGCCTGTGTGAACGTGGCCTAAGGCTGTATTTCCACTAAGTAATTTTTTGGGAAAACCACTGTAATTTATGAGACAAAATCAGATGTCTATTCAAAAGGATTGGAAAATATCAAAGAAGGACTTACACTTCTTCCTCATGGATCCACTTCTGGGTTTGGCTTGAAAACTGCAGTAGTAGTTTCCCAAAAAAAAACAAAAAACCTGCCAAGTGAAAATCCAGCCTAAGTCACAGTATGTAGCCATTCACTTCACTACAACAGTGACATCACGATACTCCGGCCCAGTGGTCGTCACGCTGCACACCCGGAGCCTCCAGTGTTGCCGAGAGCTCACAAAGGTGGTTGCTGAATGACAGATTGCGGGGGTCCCCCCGCGATCAGGCATCTTATCCCTTATCCTTTGGATAGGGGATAAGATTTATCACGGCTGGAGTACCCCTTTAAAGGCATTAAAGCAATAGGTATAACCAGTCAACTGGTTACTATAGCTCTTTTGCCTTTTTTATTGTAGTTTACTCCAGCTGCAAGCAACAAAAGACCAACCAAAGGATACATTGACGGGGCCACTACTCTCTTATGAATACCAGCAAAGAAAAGTCCTATTAGTGTAATGCAGCTTATTGTAAAGAACGGATGATTCCATAATGATGTGAAGAAAGAAACCTGGAAATAAGAAGGAGAAAAAGCATAAGTTTAATTGGAAATGCTTTCAATAGGATTTGTCTACTTAAGGGTGTATTCACACGTACAGTATCCTGCACATATCTGACGTGCACAATTTGAAGCAACAGATTTTATGCTGCAGTTTCCAATGTAAACAAATGACTGAACACAGCTTCAAACCCGGAGTATCAAATATGCGCAGGACACTGTATATGTGAATACAACCTAAATGGGTTCAACCAATAACAGCATTTATCTAATATCTACAAGGATGTATGGGGGCCCCCTATTGATTTTTTACTTATACAGATAGGATATAAAACTACCTTTTGTGTCTCTGGATCTATGAGCCAGTTCCATGCTCCCGTTGCAGTACAAACAGATACTACAATGAGAATCACTGTTAGAAGAAAAGAGAAGATTAAAAAATATGTAACATTTTTTTTATTTGCCTGTTACAACTGCTGCAAAAATAAACGGTACATATACAGTCAAGTGTTGGCACCCCTGAAATTTTTCTAGAAAATGAAGTATTTCTCACAGAAAAGGATTGCAGTAACACATGTTTTGCTATACACATGTTTATTCCCTTTGTGTGTATTGGAACTAAACCAAAAAAGGGAGGAAAAGAAAATTGGACATAATGTCACACAAAACTCCAAAAATGGTCTGGACAAAATTATTGCCACCCTTTCAAAATTTTGGAACAATAAGATTGTTTCAAGCATGTGATGGTCCTTTAAACTCACCTGGGGTAAGTAACAGGTGTGGGCAATATAAAAATTACACCTGAAAGCAGATAAAAAGGAGAGAAGTTCACTTAGTATTTGTGTGTCTGTGTGCCACACTAAGCATGGACAACAAAAAGAGAACTGTCTGAGGACTTGAGAACCAAAACTGTGGAAAGATAGCAACAATCTCAAGGTTACAAGTCCATCTCCAGAGATCTAGATTTGCCTTTCTCCACAGTGCACAACATTTTCAAGAAGTTTGCAATCTCCCTGGGTGTGGATGGAAAAGAAAAATTGATGAAAGGTGTCAACCCAGTATAGTCCGGATGGTAGATAAGCAGCCCCAAACAAATTCCAAAGATATTCAAGCTGTCCTGTAGGCTCAGGGAGCATCAGTGTCAGCACAAACTATACGTCGACATTAAAATGAAGTAAAACTCTATGGCAGGAGACCCAGGAGGACCCCACTGCTGACACAGAGACATAAAAAAAAAAAAAAAAAGCAAGACTACATTTTGCCAAAATGAACTTGAGTAAACCAAAATCCTTCTGGGAAAATGTCTTGTGGAGAGATGAGACCATGATAGAGCTTTTTGGTAAAGCACATCATTCTACTGTTTACCAAAAACAGAATGAGGACACAGTACCTACAGTGAAATATGGTGGAGGTTCTATGATGTTTTGGGGTTGTTTTGCTGCCTCTGTGTGCAAGGCATCATGAAATTGAGGATTACCTACGGATTTTAGGTCGCACTGTACAGCCCAGTGTCAGAAAGCTGGGTTTGCGTCCGAGATCTTGGGACGCATGACCCCGAGCATACGTCATAGAGCACCCAGAAATGGATGGCAAAAAAGTGCTGGAGAGTTCTGAAGTGGCCAGCAATGAGTCCAGATCTAAATCCCATTGAACACCTGTGGAGAGACCTTAAAATTGCTGTTGGGAAAAGGCGCCTTCCAATAAGAGACCTGGAGCAGTTTGCAAAGGAAGAGTGGTCCAAAATTCCGGCTGAGAGGTGTAAGAAGCTTATTGATGGTTATAGGAAGCCACTGATTTCAGTTATTTTTTTCCAAAGGGTGTGCAACCAAATATTAAGTTAAGGGTGCCAATTTTTGGAGTTTGTTGTGACATTATGTCCAATTTGCTTTTTTCCCCTCCCTTTTTTTTCGTTTAGTTCCAATACACACAAAGGGAATAAACATGTGTATAGCAAAGCATGTGTTACTGCAATCATTTTCTGTGAGAAATACTTCATTTTCTTGAAAATTTTCAGGGGTGCCAACATTTACGTCCATGACCGTATGTATAAGTAGCATAGGTGTGTGCTTAGTCTGACAGTGTCAGTATCAGAAGCAATGTCAGAGCATCGTCGTACCATGTTTTTGGTAGCACCCTACTGTTTTCTACCTTTTCATATCAACAGCATATGCTACAAATGTT
This sequence comes from Hyla sarda, assembly GCF_029499605.1. Classification (NCBI taxonomy): domain Eukaryota; kingdom Metazoa; phylum Chordata; class Amphibia; order Anura; family Hylidae; genus Hyla; species Hyla sarda. The sequence continues at coordinate 208,759,210 of NC_079194.1, read as the reverse complement.
TGCAAATTGCATTTGCAAACATTTTTAATTTTATCATTTTGATACGAATCATTGTTATATGTATAAGAAGCACAATGGTTGGTATCAAAACAGTAGGATTAAAAAGATAATGGTGAGAACATTTGTAGTATATCCTGTGGGTATAGAAACTATTTCAGAAAACTGTAGGGTACCACCTAAAAGATGCTGCGACGATGCTATGACACTGCCTGCCCGCTGACAAAATAAGCACACACAGCTTTGACAAAGGGAACTGCATTGTTCAGTTATTAGTGTAGTCATATTTCCAGGAGGAATAACAGAGGAACAGCAAAACAAAAATGTCTGAGAAAGATGCTCCAGAAGTTATATTTTTTTTTAATGGAGAATACAAGTATTTACTACTTTAGCTGGATGCAGACTGGTCAATAGATTGGGATGAACTTTATTACACTGCACGGCCAAGTCATCCGGTTATACACTACAAAAATGAAAGTATCATAGTCAATTAAAACAACTTCCAACAATTTTAAAGTTGGGATCGCATGGGGTGAAGCACTCGCCTGACTCCCTGGTTGTCAATCAAATCTGACCTTTTCTCTGAACAACTCCCAAAAAAGCCAGATCTGACAAACAGGGAACTTATAATGTTGTGAAGTGTGCAGCAACATGCTAACTCGTGATCGTAGCAGTTTTCAGGAGTCAGACCCAGTGCAATTGCACAGACTGACATGTCCATGCAACACGTCAAAAGATGTATTAAACAACAGTAATATTGAAAGGCAAGGGGCTATATTTAAGTTGCCCTGGATTATCATTTAAAAAGGCACTATCAGATTCTAAAACTTTTTGAATAAGTGGGGGTGAGTGGGGACTCCTCTGTGCTCTCTCCTGTCTGATAGCACTCCTCTGTGCTCTCTCCTGTCTCATAGGACTCCTCTGTGCTCTCTCCTGTCTCATAGGACCCTCTGTGCTCTCTCCTGTCTCATAGGACTCCTCTGTGCTCTCTCCTGTCTCATAGGACTCCTCTGTGCCCTCTAATATCTGATAGCACTCCTCTGTGCTCTCTCCTGTCTGATAGGACTCCTCTGTGCTCTCTCATGTCCTATAAGACAGAGGAGTCCTATCAGATATGAGAGAGCACAGAGGAGTGCTAGCCCACCCTCACGTACTGGACTTTGTCAATGCCTGTGCTTTAGCTTGGACAAAGCCATGATTTTAGAAGCATTGATTTCTATAAAAAGGAAATACAATTTTTTTAATGAAGCAAATTAGAAAGGTTAATGTTTTGCCAAGATGTACAACATAGAAAACATTTTTTTGTATCTGGCAGTGCCCATTTAAGTACCGTTTATTTATGTACAAATTTACGCTGCATCTAACTCCTGAAAGATAAACTTTTACAAAAGTTAAAATAAAACTAGTACAACACTTGTAACTTACTTCTCCAGCGTCCAGTTGCAGGTTGTAAACAAGAAACATATTCTGTAAGCCTTCGCTCGAAAGCCTTTAGATCTAGACCGAGAACATGTACGTTACTGCCTGAAATAGAAAGGTTGCCCTCTAGATCACAATATTTAGGAATATAACTACAGGACAACTGGGGAAAGGACCTAATAATGCAGGCTAAACAATTGAATCACTAAAAGAGGTTAGACCTAGTGATAACTGTATGTGCTATAATTAATACAGGTACTCACCTACCTGATCCCCGCAGCAACCATTCCTGTACCTTATGCCCCCCCCCCCCCTCTCATCATCTGTTTGTTGCTACTTCCAAGATAAGATGTCTCGGCACAACCTGCCTGCTCGGCCAATCGATAACTGAGGCGAGACACCGCTGTAGGGTGTGATCCATCCTGACACTGCTCTTCTGGGTGTACGACCTGAAATCTCTCAGGCTATGTCCACACTGCGGAACTGCTGAGCAAATTTCCGAGGGAATTCAGAAAAGAAGTTTTGCTTCAGCAGACTCCCATTGATTTCAATGGAATTCTGCTGCACTGTGCACACGGCAGAAGTTCTATGGCAGAGACATCACAAATGCCAATTCTGGCATCTGCAGAAATAAGACAGGTCTATTCTTTCTGTGGATTTCACTCGGAAATGCATTGCAGTCTATGCGACAGCGCATTTCTGATCCATCCTAGCGCTGGCCAGAACATACAAATGTGCAGAATGTCTGCCCGTGCAGACATTCTGAACATTTTTGGCCATGTAAACATGGCCTCACAAGGAAGCAAACCAACTGTATCACATATGATCATCTAGATCAGAGTTTCCCAACCAGTGTGCCTCCAGCTGTTGCAAATCTACAACTCCCAAGATGCCTGGACAGCCTTCACCTGCTAAGCATGCTAAGAGTTGTAGTTCCCTGGCTGGAATACTTCACTAACAGATGAGGCAATGGATGAAGTAATACAGTAGGGTGATTACTATATCTCTTCACCAGTGAATGCTGGGAGTTGTAGTTTTGCAACAGCTGGATGAGGATAACCAAACGCATTGTGCTCAGATTATGGGCAGGGTCTTTATGGTGCTTTTACGCTATTTGTAGCGTTTGGGGGAGACTGGCTTAGAAATACATTGGCAGATAGATATCAAATCCTGTGCAGGACACAGACACAATTACCCACAACAACCAATTAGATTCCAGCTTTCATTTTAAAGGCCTCTAAAAGAATCCTATTGGTTGCTATAGAAAACTGCTCCCCTGTTCCTCTGCACAGGTTTGAGAAGTCTCCCCAATTGGTCTATAGCTAATTCTTTATTGGCTTCAATTATATACAAACAATACAATCTATTGAAGAAATAGGAAGGTACACGTGTGGGGTCCACGTCTATCCGTCTCCATGGTAACACTCCCACCTCCCCCGTTGAGCATAGAATATCACAAGACGTAGGCCATGGACACCCCCTTTTATCCCAGACCCTGAACCCCGTTATCCCGCACCTTCTGCCTGCTCCAGAGAGTTCATGTCTGGCCCGGTTCCTGTTTCTTTCCCCCCCCACCTCTCTTCTGTAGCCCTGAAGTAACAGCCTCAGCGATTGGTCCGCCCTCACCAGTCCATTCATCTGATTGGCTGTGCGTGCCCCGCCCCGATACAGCCTCTCGATGTTTGGTCTACTTGTCATTACGTCACTCGCTCAGTCTTCTGCTGAACTTTGTCGAATATCCTCGACGCCTGTGATTGGTCGGCACAGCTGTCTGTCTCCGCGAGGAAATTCGTGATTGGTTAGAGTTTCTCGGGGCGGGTTATCTCGCAGGAAAGGAGGACAGCGTTGCTTATGGTCAGTATGGTGATGAGATTGTACAGGCCCAAAGTGGGCACTCCTGAACGTAGCTTTCTGTATGGCGGCTGTGGGGTGCGTGAATACATAACATATTGTTTTGTGTGCGTCTTGTGCTTTGAAAAACTTTCATGCTGCGGTTTTTCATGCTGCTTGCCGGATGTCTAGTGTGATCGCTTCCCGGTCATGTCCTGCTCAGCTTCCTTCTATATTCCATCCTTTGCATCATCATAGTCTATATCACGGTGACCTATACTGTGGCCCTACAATTCCCGGGTAATATTACAAACGCTGCAGAAGCAAAGCCCTTTATGTAGTGGACATAGTCTTATACACAGCTGACTTCTGGATACAAAAGTGTTTTCTACATTGCCAGGGCCGCAATGAAAATAAAAAACACATACTCACCTACTTTGCTCCCCTATGAAGACTTCCGGCTCTTGCTGAACGATCTGACCAATCAGTGAGTGAGGCGGGACACCACTGCTTCCGGTGATTGGCTGAGCGGGCCTTCACTAAAGAGAAGGAGCGATTGGTGATGACGTCACAGGGGAGCGCGGTGGGTGAGTGAGTATGTATGTGTTTTTTTTTTTATTTCTTTCATGCAACCCCGGCTCTATCTTCATTCTAGCAATAACCCGTTCGTACAGTGTTCCCCAAACAGTGTGTCCCCAGCTATTGAGAAACTACAAAGGCTGTCTGGGCATGCTGGGAGTTGTAGTTTTTGCAACAGCTGAAAGCACAGTAATTGGGAACCTGTGGCTTACCAGCTGTTACAGAATTACAATTTCCATAGCCTTAGGGTGCATGTACACCACGTTTTTGCTATACAGTTCCCGTATCAGGTTTTTGATGAAAAACTGATTCCTCAAAACCTGACTGAACTGTATCAAAACGTGTGTACAAACATATACGGTTGAAAACAGTATACGGTTTGAAAAATGGTGACCGGTTGCATCTGTTTTTTAAGGAAAAAAACATAAGTTTTTAACTTTTTACTCCATTTTGAATAAAGTTTCACTTGTTTGTTTGAAATTCCAAAGTCAAAAACCGTATGGTGAAACCCGGATGGAACCGTACGCACATACAGTTCTGCACGGTTCCCATTGACTCCCATGTTTAAAAATAAAATAAATAAAACGTATACGGTTTAATACAGTTTTTCACCCGGACCAAAAAACGTGGTAGACTATGGTTTTGGGTACAGGAAAAAAAACGGACAAAACCGTATAAGATGTAAAACGGACTAAACCGGATGATGCGTTTGACATACGGTTTACAATGTTAAGTCAATGCATACGTTTTTTTTTATTCACTTCCATGCGGTTTTTAACTTGAAACTGTATACGGGAACTGTATAGCAAAAACTTGGTGTGCATGCACTCTAAGCCAGTGGTCTCAAACTTGGGCCCTCCAGATGTTGCAAAACCACAACTCCCAGCATGCCCGGACAGCCGTTGGCTGTCCGGGCATGCTGGGAGTTGTAGTTTAGCAACATCTGAAGGGCTGCAGTTTGAGACCACTGGTCTAAGCATTAGAGTTGTAGTTTTTCAGCAGCTTTAGAGCCACAGGATGAGCAACTCTGCTCTATATAGTATGGCTATAATGTGTTCCATATGCATTAATACAGTGTTTGCCAACCAGGGTGCTTCCAGCTGTAGCCATACTACAACTCCCAGCATGCCCGGCCAGCCTTTGACTGTCCGAACATTCTAAGAGTTGTAGTTTTGCAACAGCTGGAAGCACACTGGTTGGGAAACACTGCTTTAATATCATAGTGCATGGTTTCCCAACCTGTGACTTTCCAGCTTTTGCATATCTATAACTTCCATCATCCGGGCTTGATGGGAGTTGTAGTATAGTTTTACAACACCCGAAGAGCCACAGGTTAAGCAACAGTTTAATAGTCACTCATCTACAAAGAGTGGGGTGTTTCTGCAAGTTGCCATCCTGGGTGGTGGTAGGTGCGTTGGTTTCAGTAGCTTAGGTAGGGTCACAAGGAGGGCATCCGCGCATATTTCACACGCGCATGCTCCCTGCGGTGTCTGGGCAGCTCTGTTTGTCCACTCGTAGCGGCAGATTTCCATCTGTGCATCTGCAGGCACTGTCTACAGCAGACACACAGAGCTCCCCAGCTACAGAAGGGAGCTCGCTCTTGAGTGCTGTGGATGCGTTCTGTGTGATCCTACCCTTAAAGGGGTACTCAGGTGAAAACCTTTTTTCTTTTAAATCAACTGGTGGCAGAAAGGTAAACATATTTGTAAATTACTTCTATTAAAAAATCTTAATCCTTCCAGTATGTTTTAGCTGCTGAATGCTACAGAGGAAATTCCTTTCTTTTTGGAACACTGATGACATCACGGCCACAGTGCTCTCTGCTGACATCTCTGTCCATTTTAGCAACCATGCATAGCAGATGCATAGCAGATGTATGCTAATGGCAGCATGGTGGCTCAGTGGTTAGCACTGCTGCCTTGCAGTGCTGGGGACTTGGGTTCAAATCCCACTAAGGACAACAATAATAAATACAGCATTATTATTATTATTATTATTATTATTATTATAATGTCAGCAGAGAGAACTGTGCTTGTGATGTCATCAGGGAGCATTCCAAAAAGAAAATAATTTCTTCTGTAGTATTCAGCAGCTAATAAGTACTGGAAGGATTAAGATTTTTTAGTAGAAGTAATTTACAAATATGTTTAACTTTCTGCCACCCGTTGATTTAAAAGAAAAAAGGTTTTCACCGGAGTACCCCTTTAATCTGCATGAAAGGTCTTGGTCACATGCCAGGACTAAAGCAGCACAACTTTCTATTGTCTGATTTTAGGGAGGTTCCTTGTACACACCATAGGTGGCTCTGTCACCAGTCACTGTCATCACAGCAGGCAGTAGGGGACCTAATGCCCATTATCATTGTTTCTGCTGGGGAAGAGGTACAAAACAGTCCCCCCAGAATGTTCAGAGTTGTCAGGCGATGAAACCTATTTTGAGCTGTCCTATAAAGGAACATATATTGATAAGTAAGGCTATTTTACTACTTTTTTTCTGGTCTGTAATGCTTTCCTTCTGCTTTTGCTACAAACTGTCTGCTCTGTTGTCCTCAGCCTGGCATCCTGTTTGGTGTACATCCTGTAGCATACTTCCTGTTCACATGACACTCTCTAGTGGGGAATTCAGCCAATTCAATCTCCCTCCCTCACTATGTGGGAGGGATTATAGTCAAGAAGGTGTAGAGGTAAGGAGAATTGGCTGAATTTCCAGCAAGAGTGTCCTGCACATACAGGAAGTTTATTAGAGGATGTACATTAGGATGTTGGGCTGAAGACAACAGAGCAGACAGTTTGCATCATGGATGGACAGCATAAAAGACCACAGCAAGGTAATAAAATAACTATTTACTAATATAAGTTCGTTTATTTACCAGTTGAAAATGGGTTTTGTCATAAGACAAACCCTTTAAGGTAAGCATCACTCAAGGTTTGTGGCAGATTTTCATTGTGTTTTGAGTCAAAGAAAAAGTGGATCCAAGAAGGAAGAAGTAGAAGTCCTTACTTTATATTTCCAATAAATTTTCAATCCACTCCTGGCTTTGGCTCAATAAAACTGAGTTTGACTGAATCAAAAACTGCTACAAAAAGCCTTGTGTGAACCCCCTCCCCAATAAAAGAATCTGCTTTTTCTCTTCAGAAATAGTGTCACTATTGTCAATGGCTGCTATTGCAGAATTATTTGCCAGTCACAGCTAATACATAATGTCACTGTTTGTGGGCAAAAAAACAGTTTTTATTCTTATTTTTTTCCTTCTGATTTTGGACAGCCTTTTTAATCCAGAGAAGAGCCTCTCTATAAAGATTCCTGGCGGCTTTGTGTTTTGCTGAAAGGGAACCTGTCACAAATTTTCAACCTATATAATCAGTGGCAGCATGCAATGTATATAAGCATCTTATTGTCTACCATTATTGGATGTCCGCAGTCCAATCTAAAGATGTAAAGAGGTGTGGAAATTTAAAAAGAAAACAAAGAAAAAAAAACTACGTGTCCAAGGGTCACAATCTACTTGTCTCTCATGACGATCCACTTGTCCCGGTACACAAAATAATTTAAACCAAAATAGCATGTAAATAAGGTATTTTTTAGTTTATTTAGTTTTTGCACTTTTGTTTTTTAATCCTCACCATAACTCTTTTTATTTTTCCATCTACAGACCCATATGAGGGCTTGCTGTTTGCTGGACCAATTGTACTTTGTTATGACACATTTCATTTTTCCTTAACATATACCAAAAAATTTACCTTGCCGGACTGGGCCAGAACTGCATGTCCCAGGCGTCGGGCGATATGATTTTTTTTTTTTTTTTTTAGATAACTAATTCAAATTTTATTTTATTTTCAAATAATGCACAAAACTTAGCACAAACAAATAGAGCCATCATACAAATGTGGACAAAAAGCAAAACAAGGTGAGCAACCCTGGTTGGGTACGTAGGTACTCGTAGCAGGGGCTATGGAGAGAGCCAATAGAACAACTCAATAATCAACTAACCAAGAAGTTAAGTCTCAGAGGAGAGCCATCAGTCAAAAAAGGGAAAGGAAACAACTCCTAGCAGAATCAACAGAAAGGGGAGTCATCCGGGCGATATGATTTTCACATCCCTGATTTCAGCTACCTACTAGTCTTTTGGATGGATATCTCGGCGAGTAGTCACATTCTTCAGCACTGTAATTATGTCTGTTGGGACGTGATTGACAGCGCAGGAATTCCCCTCATCTCAGCAAGCTGTTGACATAATCTTGTGTTATCCCACAGTGATCTTCAAGCTGCCACTCCTGGGCATGCACAAGATTTTGGCAATAGGTTGCAGAAATCAAAGTGAATGGCTGTTCTGTCAATCAAGCCCCAACAGTGTGATTACAGCCCTGGAGACTGTGACTATGTGCCTGAGGTGTCGTCCCTCATGACTAGTTGCAGGTAATTTAACCCCTGGAGGACATGCAACTTCGCTGCAACCTGGTACAGCCTGTGACGCACGCTAATGGCAGGCATCAGTGATCATGCTTATGTCTGCCAGTAACCCTTCAGATGCTGTGATCAATAGCGAGCGTTGCATCTAAAGGCATAGTTTTTTGGTGGGTTGGGGTTCTCATCGAATCCAGATCCAACGACTTAAAATATCTGCTTAAGATCTCTTACTCATCCTCCTACCACCATATATTCGCTTGTGTAAAACAGCCTGGCAGGGCACTGATCTTCATTGTACTGTAAATGCGATCCAATAATTGCATATAAGTCTTGGAGACTTAAAGTGTAAAATAAACAATAAAAAAAGGCCATGACCTAATGAAAATTAAAATCACCTTCCGTTTCCCATTTTACAAAAAAATAATAAATAAAAATAAAGGTATTTGTTATTGCCGCATGCAGAATTCTCCAAACTAAAATATTTCAATTTTCCCCCAAAAGTAATATTATTTTATGGTAAAATGAAAGGTTTCATCACAAAGTACAACTGGTCGCTCAAAAAAAAAGCCCTCATACTGGTCAGTTGATAATATAATATAAGCGTTATAGCTCTTAAAAGACAAGAAGGAAAAAACTAAAATGAAAATTGGCTATGTCCTCAAGGCCGAAACATGCTGTGTTCTTTAGGAGTTAAATGTTGTGTGTGATATCTTTGGATCAGACTGCGGACATCCAATAATGGTAGGAAATATGACACTTTCATACATTGCTGCTGGGTATATAGGCTGAAAAATAGTGACAGGTTCCCTTTTAAAAGACCTTCAGAAGCAAACTTTGATACGGACAGAGGTGTCAGCAGAGAGCACTGTGGTCAGACTGAAAAGAACTACACAACTTCCTCTGTAGTATACAGCAGCTAAGTACTGGAAGGCTTAAGATTTTAAATAGAAGTCATTTACAAATCTGTTTAACTTTCTGGCACCAGTTGACTTGAAAATATTTGTTTTCCCCGGAGTATCCCTTTAGGGTATGTTCACACACTAGTAGATAGCAGCGAGTTTCCTGCTGCGAGTTACGCTGCCATTGATTTAAATGGGTCCACGGACAGTCCGCAAATCTGACACTATTGCGGACTGTCTGTGGACCCATTCAAATCATTGGTAGTGTAACTCGCAGCAGGTTTCCCGCCGCGTGAAACTCGCTGCTAGTAATATCGTGTGACTGCACCCTTAACGCTTTAGGTGCAGTGATCAATGCATAGAAACATAGAATGTGTCGGCAGATAAGAACCATTTGGCCCAATAATCTGAATCCTATCAATAGTCCCTGGCCCTATCTTATATGAAGGATAGCCTTATGCCTATCCCATGTATGTTTAAACTCCTTCATTGTATTTGCAGCGACCACTTCTGCAGGAAGGCTATTCCATGCATCCACTACTCTCTCAGTAAAGTAATACTTCCTGATATTACTGCATAAACCTTTGCCCCTCTAATTTAAAACTATGTCCTCTTGTGGTAGTTTTTCTTCTTTTAAATATGCTCTCCTCCTTTACCGTGTTGATTCCCTTTATGTATTTAAAAGTCTCTATCATATCCCCTCTCTCTTCTTTCTTCCAAGCTATACATGTTAAGGTCCTTTAACCTTTCCTGGTAAGTTTTATCCTGCAATCCATGTACTAGTTTAGTATCTTCTCTGAACTCTCTCTAGAGTATCTATATCCTTCTGGAGATACGGCCTCCAGTACTGCGCACAATACTCCAAGTGAGGCCTCACCATTGTCACCTAAAAGTGAGAATTGACGGGTTCGCCAGGGCTTTGTTGGGGGTCTGATCGGGACCCATCGGTCCCCATCCACTAACATGGCGGCTGTTAGCCAATTGGTAGTGATCTGATCAGTGATGATTAGCTAAGGGGTGCTCCTCTTTACCTAGTTGCTAGACATTAATAGACATATATACACACTCAGACTCTGGTTCTCAGAGCAATCCTCATTTTTGGGCATCCTTAGATGGTGCTTTCAAGTATAATAATATAGGAAATATAGGCTGTTGGACAGTTCTGGATTTTACTATACTACTATAATCTAGCCAGGCATCAATAATACAACTGTTTAGAAAGGTCCCACTTTAATATTTGCTCTGTTTTATACATACAGGTTATGTGATTGTGGATAAGTGCAGGGCATTGGTAAAACAATGACATCTTATTCCACTATTGGTACATTTTCTTATTTGATTTGCATTCTACTGACGGTTACATCTTTCTGTCTTTAGCCCTTGACCAGCTCCAGCTATGATGATTCACGGTTTCAAAAGTAGTAATCAAGAATATAGCTTTGGACCATGGAAAGTGGCAGCTATCAAAACGCACATCATGAAGTCGGCCGATGTGGAGAAACTGGCAGAGCAGATGAACATGCCCTGTCTTCCAGAGATGATGTTTGGGGACAATGTCTTAAGAATTCAACATTCCTCTGGATTTGGTATTGAGTTCACAGCAGAGGATGCACTTAGAAGAGTGAATAAGAACCAGGGAGTTGTCAAAGTAGCTTGTGCTGAAGAATGGCAAGAAAGTAGATCAGAAAGTGAGCACAGCAAGGAAATTGTGAAGCCTTATGACTGGACATACACAACTGACTACAAGGGAACCTTGCTGGGTAATGACCTGACATTTAATGTTGTTCCCACAACAGAACGTATTAATACAGAGAAACTGAAGGCAAGAGAACAGATCATGTTTTTTGAGGAGGTGCTACTGTTTGAAGATGAACTTCATGACCACGGAGTGTCTAGCTTGAGTGTGAAGATCAGAGTTATGCCCTCCGGCTTTTTTCTTCTCCTAAGGTTCTTCCTCAGGGTGGATGGAGTTCTTATTCGAATGCATGACACTCGTCTTTACCATGAATCCGACAAGACATACATGTTGAGAGAATACACATCCAGGGAAAGTAAAATAAGTAACTTAAGTCATTTGCCCCCTCCCCTCTTCACTGAGCCTAATGAAATCTCTCAGTACTTGCCCGTTACAGAAACCATTTATGAGAAGTTAGAATTCCCCACATTACCACAGGTAGAGATCGGTGACTCTTCTGGGCAGGTAAACCAGCCTGTGCCATAGACGCCTAGGGAGTTAAGTGTCTTGAATAGAAAATGTGAACTGATGTTCACAGCACCATTGATCACTCTGAATATTTGTGCCCCCAAAACATTATTACATAATAATTTGATGTTCAAGTAACTACATGAGTTTACATGTTTTAACAGGTCTCACAAATGCAAGATGCCTTAGGTTGTATCTCTCTGTATATGAAATCCACTTTCTGACCCATAGCATAATTGACTCCAAGCAATGAGCAGTGTATTCTTATCGTGCTCCTGGATCACATCTCAGTTTTTCACTGCAATACATTAGGAAGTATTGACACGTAGGTCTCAATAAGACCTACTACTTTTCAAGAAGACAATTTAATAAAAAAATGATGAAAAATAATAGTGTCTGACTTAGCTAATTATTTACCACATAAAAAGAAACCTATTGAATTGCAAATTGGTCTTTTATAGGGGTGGTCTGTTTTCTGTGCATAATGTATGGTGGACTAAAAACCCATCATAAAAAATCTGGTCTGGATAAGAAATTTCACTATATAATTGGTATGTTTTCCATGACTCTATACTGTCTTGACCACAATGTCCTTTTATAATTTCTATAATACAAAACTTTTGCTTTGATGTGGATAATAAAGCAAAATCCCTCTGGGGAAAAAAAAAACCCTGAAAATAATGAATGCACTGCAGACTCAAAAACCCACATTATTGTTGTGGACTCCTCATAGAAAAGATGAAGGCTAATCTGTGCATGAATGTGCTGGCCTATCAGTAGCAGTTTTGGATTTTCCAAAAAATGTACGCTGCGTAAACATGGCCTTAGTTATAGTAATAAACATGCATGTTCATCTTTGCCCAGAATGCATAGGTTTTCAGTACAGAAAAGGCAATAAGTTGTTTTTAGACACCTTTGGTACTAGATTATCTCCTTTTGAGTATAAAAGTTTAATTTTAGCACACCCTCAACATCTGCTGTTGAGGGTCTGGAGTCTGGACATCCATATACAAATCCGATGGACAGCCATTCTTGCTGAAGTCAGTAGATTGGGTGACATTCATCTAACTGGCCTCTATATAATGGGGATTTGGACTTAAAGGTCTCTGAAGCTGCTTGAAAACAAAAATATGAATCTTTCTTGCACCTGCCACCGCCATTATCCCGTATTCAGTCCAATTGCACAGCAAGCTGTGTTTTGAGGTTGGCTTGTACACTGCCCAATGAATGGCCTCAGAGGTGTCCAAGCTCATCTGGTAGTGCCTGCGCCGACCCCCAAACACAGCAAGCGATGTGCAATGGGTCTGGCACCAGGAGAGCTGCGGCATTGGTGGGAGTGGGAAAGGTAAGTATATGCATTTTTTTATGTTTTCAAGCAGACTAGTAGTCCATCAAAAAATTTTTTTTATACCATGTCAATTACCCCCATGTCCAAAAATGCAGCAGTACCTCAGATCTACATTGACTGGAAGTTGTGCTCCTCCATAGTATCTGTAAAGTCCGACACCCATATGCAGCTGCTCGTCGCCATCTGGTGCACAGTTTCATAATCCCCATCGCGCTGTGCGGGCCCTCCCTGCCGCAAGTCGGGTCCTCCCTGATGATCAATGTTTAGGGCATGCTCAGCCTGCATTGGCTAGACTGAGCAAACACCCAGGATGCAGGGATCCAATGACTGAGCTGCATGCGCATTCAGCAGTCCCGGCTCTGGCCCATGTGACCCTAACCAGCAGTCTGCAGCTCCTGGGCCTGTGCTGTAGCTATATGAGCACAGTAGTATGCTACTATATTGGATATGGAGATGTTTCCTTATATGTATGTCTTGTTATTAATAAAGCCATCTCAGGTCATGAAATTCTTTTTGCTATTTGTCATTTTATTCATCTTTGCGATAATCCAATCCATATGGAATACCCAATTTAGTTTCTCTACAAAGAGTGATAAGGAAGGAGGCCTAACGCTAATCCAATTATGTAATGTAGATTTTTTTTTTTTTTGCCACCTCCGATGTAAAAATAGTATTTTTGGCTCTGTCATTCTAGGAGATTATACCAAACAGGACCCAATCCACCAATAGATGAAAAGATATAGCTAATGTAAAACAATCCTGCACTTTTTTCCAAAATTGTTTAATGACTCCTATGCAATAATTAGCCGCAACTCCGTCCCCCGTCAGGCGAAACAGGGTCCCACCTGCTCACTCACACCAATAGCCATCATCCTTCAGCCACAACTCCCTCCTCCGAAACTCCCTTGTCCAAAATGCTGTCATGCCTCAGATGATTCTCCCTTAGACGCAACTTCCTGCCGCATAGCAGAGCCGATGTTGCACAGCATGTATAGTAGAGTCGAAACTGTGAAACTTGCACGTGTACTACAGACACTAAATGTTCTACAGAGTGTGTATAGCAGAGAGAACACTGAATAGCATATACAGCAGAACCCCTTCAGATGAGGGAGTTTTGTATGATGCCTGACAGACATTGGTCTGAGGGAGGAGGCAGGACGCTGTTTCGCCTGACGTGAGACAAAGTTATGGTTGAAGACTGATGATGTCCTAAAATGGACACTGTACCAGAGCAGCCTGCCGTGCCATAGGCTGAGCATCTCTGCGCACTCCCGACAGAACGCAGCAGAGATGCGGGAGCGGTTCCCCCCCAGCAGGCTTTATCCTTCTGCCGGCAGCTCACATTATGAGAGCAAGAAGACTGGTGAGAAACAGAGCTTTTTAAAGCTCTAAAAACAAAATTAAGGCAGGGGGGTGTTAGGTGTAGTTAGGGGAAATAGTTTAGTATAGTTAGTTTGGTGACAGATACTCTTTAAATAAACTACAGTAAAATCTCCCTTAGTGGACACCTCCCAGTAGTGGACAGTTTTTAATCCCGGGCGTAGTCCTATAAGACTTAATGTATTTGCACCCTCTAAATAGGGGACACTCCCAATAGCTGACACACCCGTGCCGAGCAACACACTCCCAATAGCGGACAACCATGATTATGTGCCGGCTCTATGAGGCCCTACCTTGTACACAAGCCCTTGTAAGGGGGGGGGGGGGGGGAAGGTACAGACAATACCACAATAAGGGGCCCTGGCTCCCACTGCATCCCCCTTGTCACGATTCGGCTAGCTGGAGGTGGATCCTCTGTGCCAGAGAGGGATTGGCGTGGACCGGTTCTAAGTTGCTACTGTTATTCACCAGAGCCCGCCGCAAAGCGGGATGGTCTTGCAGCGGCGGTAGCAACCAGGTCGTATCCACCGGCAACGGCTCAACCTCTCTGACTGCTGAGATAAGCGCGGTACAAGGGAGTAGACAAAAGCAAGGTCGGACATAGCAGGTCAGGGCAGGCAGCAAGGATCGTAGTCAGGGGCAACGGCAGGAGGTCTGGAACACAGGCTAGGAACACACAAGGAAACGCTTTCACTGGCACAATGGCAACAAGATCCGGCGAGGGAGTGCAGGGGAAGTGAGGTATAAGTAGGGAGTGCACAGGTGAGGATACTGATTAGGCCTGCTGCGCCAATCAGTGGCGCAGTGGCCCTTTAAATCGCAGAGACCTGGTGCGCGCGCGCCCTAAGGAGCGGGGCCGCGCGTGCCGGGACAACACAGACAGGGAACGGGTCAGGTATGGGAGCCGAGATGCGCATCGTGAGCGGGCGCGTCACGAATCGCATCCCGGCTGGGAGTAATATCGCAGCGCACCCGGTCAGCAGGTCTGACCGGGGCGCTGCGAATGAGAGAACGCTGCGAGCGCACCGGGGAGGAGCGGGGACCCGGAGCGCTCGGCGTAACACCCCTGCAGCAGCTCCAGCACAGAAGTAGAAGAATATATTGGTTATGGAGTAGCAAGTCTGCAACGTTATTCCATACAGCAAATTGAATTTAATCCCAAAGTATACCCCCTGAGTGGTGGCTAAAATAATTTTTTTTGCCTCCATTAGGTAATGGTGGTATACTGTAAACAGACATTGCTATGGCACTTTCACAAAATCCTCACCTGCACTGTTCATTTCTGCTCTGCTCCATCATATACATGACATACAGTGGGCACTGACAGCTTCCCCAAAATATACAGCAAATAGTGTAATAAAATGCAGTGTGAAAAGGGAGCTCCTCTATAAGGTAGGTTCACATCTATGTGGAAGTCTCGCTTCAGGGCCTTCATAACAGATCGGATTTAGTACATACAGTATATCTCAGTGTGAAGTGTTATTTCTTCTGGTAAAATGCCTTCAATTCATGAAAGAACTATTTCTACACCAATAAACAGCTGAAGGTTAGAAACTTCCCTTCATTTCAATAGTTTATGTTTCTTGATTAGAAGATAGGAGCGGACTGACTGGCCGGGAAAAGGGGCCGCTGTCCGTCATATAAAATCTAATTTTTTTCAAATAGTCGGCCCCGGCATGGGGAAAGGTCCCGCCACGGCCACTAGGTCTGTGTGGCTCCGATGTCAGAGCCAGGCCCGGAGCTGTTACCGTTATTCCACTCCCAGACAGCCACTGTAGCGGTGGCCCTTTAAGAGAACTGCCTGGAGGCGCTTAGGTCACGCCCCAAGGTGACGTGAACCTCATGTCTAAGCACGGCAGCGCCGGAGTTCACTCCTGCCCTGCTTGTCCTCAGTGTACAGAGCCCCACTTGTCCTCAGTGTACGGAGCCCCGCTTGTCCTCAGTGTACAGAGCCCTGCTTGTCCTCGGTGTACGGAGCCCCGCTTGTCCTCAGTGCACGGAGTGCACCGAGCCCTGCTTGTCCCGGTGTACAGAGCCCTGCTTGTCCTCGGTGCACAGAGCCCTGCTTGTCATCAGTGTACAGAGCCCTGCTTGTCCTCGGTGCACAGAGCCCTGCTTGTCATCGGTGTACAGAGCGCTGCTTGTCCTCAGTGCACAGAGCCCTGCTTGTCCTCGGTGCACAGAGCCCCTCTTGTCCTCGGTGTACCGAGCCCTGCTTGTCCTCAGTGTACAGAGCCCTGCTTGTCCTCAGTGTACAGAGCCCAGCTTGTCCTCAGTGTACAGGGCCCCGCTTGTCCTCACTGCACAGAGCCCCGCTTGTCCTCGGTGCACAGAGCCCCGCTTGTCCTCGGTGCACAGAGCCCCGCTTGTCCTCGGTGTACAGAGCCCTGCTTGTCCTCAGTGTACAGAGCCCTGCTTGTCCTCAGTGTACAGAGCCCTGCTTGTCCTCAGTGTACAGAGCCCTGCTTGTCCTCAGTGTACAGAGCCCTGCTTGTCCCTGGTGTACAGAGCCCTGCTTGTCCTCACTGCACAGAGCCCTGCTTGTTCTCACTGTACAGAGCCCTAATTTTCCTCAGTGTACAGAGCCCCGCTTGTCCTCGGTGTACAGAGCCCTGCCGAACAAGTGTCCTGATCTCTCTGCTGGCTTTCTCAGTCAGCATCTGCATGGACCCAAAAACAGGCTAGCCTGGCCAGGTGGGTGGCTTATGAATTGTACAGTTGTATGTATCTTCTACCTGCCTTTCACCTTATCCCTACATGATGGCACAGTCTGAGATATAAGTTATATGTGAAATATAACTTATATCTCTGACTGTACCATCATGTAGGGGGCAGTGAAGATGGAGTAGGCTTCCCAGCTGCAGAGTATTTCTGGCAGGGACTGTAGTTAGGCAGACAGTCTTTCTCACTACAGTTCCCTCCAGAAATACTCTGTGCTGCTGTGCTATTTCTGTAATAAATCTAAGAGGCCTCAGCCTCACCCGAGCAGGAGGCAAAAAAGGTAAAGTGTGTGGTTATAAATGGACCAGTTGCTATTTTCTACCTGCCTTTCACCGCTCACTATATGATGATGATGTCACAGTCAGAGATATGAGTTATATTTCTGACTGTGCCATCATGTAGTGAGCGGTGAAAGGCAGGTACTCAGGTGGAAAACTTTTTTTTTTTTTTTTTAATCAACTGGTGCCAGAAAGGTAAACAGATTTGTATATTACTTCTATTTAAAAAATCTTAATCCTTCCAGTACCTATTAGCAGCTGTATACTACAGAGGAAATTCTTTTCTTTTTGGATTTCTTTTCTGTCTTACCACAGTGCTCTCTGCTGACACCTCTGTCCGTTTTAGGAACTGTCCAGACAGGAGAAATTCCCCATAGCAAACCTATGCTTCTCTGAACATTTCCTAAAATGGACAGCAGAGGTCAGCAGAGAGCACAGAGGTCAGGCAGAAAAGAAATCCAAAAAGAAAATAATTTCCTCTGTAGTATACAACTGCAAATAAGTACTGAAAGGATTAAGATTTTTTAATAGAAGTAATTTACAATTCTGTTTAATTTTCTGGCATCAGTTGATTTAAAAAAAAAAAAAAAAGTGATGTCACAACAGTCCACCTCACTGATGCAGTTTTCACAAAAGCTTACCGAACGGAGACTTACTTGAGATGTCACATTAACTTATCTGAATGTAGTCAGCTGATGACTTTAAGCCGTGTTTACATCACGACTTGAACCTTCAAGTCACGGATAAGTCTACAAAATGTCAAAATCAGCTGCTGACATGTTTTATCTGTGCTCAGATCGGCAAGGGCTCCATTCAACTCAAGATTGTCAACATTTTACGAGTTTTGGCTTAAACTGAAGAGCACAGGAAACCACGCTTTTCAGTCCAAGCCACAACTTGTATACAGTCATGGCCGTAAATGTTGGCACCCCAGAAATGTTTCTAGAAAATGAAGTATTTCTCACATAAAAGGATTGCAGTAACACATGTTTTGCTATACACATGTTTATTCCCTTTGTGTGTATCTGAGCTAAACCAAAAAAGGAAGGAAAAAAAAGCAAAAATTGGACATAATGTCACCCCAAACTCCAAAAATGGGCTGGACAAAATTATTGGCACCCTTAACTTAATATTTGGTTGCACACCCTTTGGAAAAAATAACTGAAATCAGTCGCTTCCTATAATCATCAATAAGCTTCTTACACCTCTCAGACGGAATGTTGGACTACTCTTCCTTTGCAAACTGCTCCAGGTCTCTCTTATTGGAAGGGCACCTTTTCCCAACAGCAATTTTAAAATCTCTCCACAGGTGTTTAATGGGATTTAGATCTGGACTCATTGCTGCCACTTCAGAACTTTCCAGCGCTTTGTTGCCATCCATTTCTGGGTGCTTTTTGACGTATGCTCGGGGTCATTGTCCTGCTGGAAGACCCAAGATCTCGGACGCAAACCCAGCTTTCTGACACTGGGCTGTACAGTGTGACCCAAAATCCATTGGTAATCCTCAGATGTCATGATGTCTTGAACACATTTATGGCACCCAGTGCCAGAGGCAGCAAAACAACCCCAAAACATCATTGAACCTCCACCATATTTCACTGTAGGTACTGTGTTCTTTTCTTTGTAGGCCTCATTCTGTTTTCAGTAAACAGTAGAATGATGTGATTTACCAAAAAGCTCTATCTTGGTCTCATCTGTCCACAAGACGTTTTCCCAGAGGATTTAGGCTTACTCAAGTTCATTTTGGCAAAATGCTTATCCACCATTCGGACTATCCTGTGTTGACACCTTTCATCAGTTTTTCTCTTCCATCCGTGCCCAGGGAGATTAGCTACAGTGCCATGGGTTGCAAACTTCTTGAAATGTTGCACACTGTGGACAAAGGCAAATCTAGATCTCTGGAGATGGACTTGTAACCTTCAGATTGTTGATATTTTCCCACAATTTTGGTTCTCAAGTCCTCAAACAGTTCTCTTCTCCTCTTTCTGTTGTCCATGCTTAGTGTGGCACACACAGACACATAATGCAAAGACTAAGTGAACTTCTCTCCTTTTTTATCTGCTTTCAGGTGTGATTTTTATATTGCCCACACCTGATACTTGCCCCAGGTCAGTTCAAAGGAGCATCACATGCTTGAAACAATCTTATTTTTCCACAATTTTGCCAATAATTTTGTCCAGCCCATTTTTTGGAGTTTTGTGGGACATTATGTCTAATCTGCTTTTTTTCCTCCCTTTTTTTGGTTCAGTTCAGATACCTACAAAGGGAATAAACATGTGTATAGCAAAACATGTGTTACTGCAATCCTTTTCTGTGAGAAAAACTTAATTTTTTAGAAAAATTGTAGGGGTGCCAACATTTACGGCCATGACTGTATGCTCGAAAAATGACCAGAATGTAGTCAATAGCTGACTAGGTTTGGTCAATAAATGTAATGGGGCCCATGCATTTACATCATGATTTCTACATCCATCTAGTTAAATACAATTTTATATTTAAAAATCTTATAGAATCGCATGTCTAGATGCATTCATTGACTTCTATTGACAAATCTAATCCAACACATGCACCCATTTTGGTCCGTTTATATTTTGGTCTATTTTTGTTGTTGGAGGTAAGGGAAATAAAGTAAATCAGTCCTCAAAGGACAGAAGGAAAAGATGAGAGGAAGTAGGATCCAGATAAAGACAATTTATTATATGATTCAGAAAATAGAATAAAAATTAAGTGGACCTCCTGTTGCCTTAGCAGGGCCCTTGCATCAGGCGGAGGGTTTACAATGGTAAATACACAATATAACATATATGTAAAAACAGTCTGGAATGGGTATACCAACTGAGAAGAAAACGTCTGGATGGTATAAATAGAATAAAATAGGTTGCGCTAGATGTTATGATAGTTTGTTGGAGACATAGTGCAAAGTTCAAATATTATAGAAATGTTCAGCAGTGATATTTCGTTGGTGCTATAGTGCACAGTAGCGAAATTAAAGATTCATTGGTAGCAAAGTGCAACAGTTAGGCTGGGTTCACACCACGTTTTGTTAAATACGGTTCCCGTATACGGCTGGGATGAGGGGGGGGCGGGGCTTAATCGCGGCGCCCGCACTCAGCTGTATTCGGGAACTGTATTTAATGCATATCTATGAGCCAACCGGAGTGAACCGCAGCCTCCGGTCGGCTTCTTTTTCGGCCATATGCGGTTTCCCAACCGTGGTCAAAAACGTGGTCGACCACGTTTTTGCCTGCGGTCGGGAAACCGCATACGGCCGAAAACGAAGCCGACCGGAGGCTGCGGTTCACTCCGGTTGGCTCATAGATATGCATTAAATACAGTTCCCGAATACGGCTGAGTGCGGGCGCCGCGATTTAGCCCCGCCCCCCCTCCTCCCAGCCATATATGAGAACCGTATTTAACAAAACGTGGTGTGAACCCAGCCTAAGACAATTAGGATGCTGAGGTAGAGTTATTGTAGCAGGTACAAATTCCGTTCTTCTCATGTACTTACGTTAGTGGTATAGGAGGAAGCAGGGTTGGTGCACAGCACGGCAGGTTGGGGTGTAAGAGAATCCGAAGTCCAGGCTGGCACAGAGGCGTCCGGCATTTAAAGTTGATACCTGTCTGTAGGGTCTCGTTCTCCAAGTGTGTTCAGCGGTGCACGGGACAACGTCAGGCCTTGGGGTAGGTGATCGCCGTGGTGAAAGATAAGTGGTGCAGCGGTGGTCCCGAAATAGGGGGCATCCAGCTGTTGCAAGTGTGGAAAAGGGGTTCTCCAGTTGGTAGAAAGGTAAGGGTGAATAGGTAATGATGCTAAACGCGTTTCAAGGCCGCGGGCCTTTTCTTCAGTAGCAGGATAATATAGAAAGATTTAAAAACAAAAAAATGGATACAATGGTCCTGATTTACTAAAAGTGGAGGGTAGTTTTTATTCTGGGTTTTGATTCCCGACAAGTATTTTTCCACGGTATTTACTAATGTTTCCCTACCTTTTGTACTTTTCCCTGCATTTTACATTTTTTACACATGCTCTGATCTGTGGGGTTTTCTAGAGCTCAAATCCACCACATTTTCTGTGGAAACATTAGTAAATATTTCGGGATTTTTTTTGAAAATGTTGGGGCCATGCCCCCTTTCCCCAGTGGCCACTCCCCTTTTTCTAGGTAAAACGCAGAGTCGGTCAGATTATTTGAATTGTGCGGTTGGTCAGGTTTATTTGAATTGTGCAAACAAAAAGATGACCAGTTGCCAATAGCAACCAATCAGATCCCTTTTTTTCACTTTTCAGAGGCATTTTCAAAAATAACAGAAGAAAGCTGATTGGTTGCTATGGGAAACACCCTCAATTTACAGCGCAATGTGACACATTTTGGCGCACAACCCAACAAAACAAGGGTTTACAATAGTAAATCAGGGCCGATGTTTTTAATAAAACTGACAAAAACATGTGAAAACATCCTACTTTCTGTGTGACAGAAACGATTTTTAGACATTAGACATTCTTTTATGCCCACTATTTCCTGTGACTATAAGGCTAGGTTCACACTGCAGAATTTGTGGGCAGAATTTCTGCCGGATATCGAGCCGGCGGCGCTAGGACCAAGCAGACTGCATTGCTGTCTCCATAGACTGCAATGGATTTCTGGGTGGATCTTTTTGGGAGATCTGCTCAGAAATGCATTGCCAACTATGGGGACGGCAATGTAAGGCTAGGTTCTGACTACGGAATTTCCGCCTGCAATTCTGCTTTGAAATTGCAGGCGGAAATTCCGCTTGCTAAAATGTATTGTATAGTGAATGGGTTTTCCGTTCACAAATTCACACTTCGGAATTTGTGAATGGAAAATCCGCTTGGAAATTTCCGCCTGAAGAAAGGCGTTGCTCTTTCTTCAGGCGGAAATCCGCGCGGAACACATTGCAGTCTATTGGAGACTGCAGTGTCCGCGCGGTCCTAGTGCCGACTGATTCAGTCAGCGCTGGCCGCACTTGGAATCTCCGGGCGGAAATTTTCTGCCCGGAGATTCCGTAGTCTGAACCTGGCCTAAGCCATCCATTTCAATAATACATTCCACTGCTGCAAAAAATTGTGCTGTGAATGCAGATCAGATTTTTCTGGGCAGCAAAATCTGCAGCTGCAAATCTGCAGTAGAAAATACGCACGTGTGAACACACCCTTCGGGTGTGTTCACACGTGCGTATTTTCTGCTGCAGATTTTGCTGCCCATTGACTTCAATGGGCAGAAAAATCTGCTGTCTCAAATCTGCAGCAGAAAATATGCACGTGTGAACGCTCCCTAAAAGAAACGCCAAACTTGTCCGTGCTTTGGAGGCACGAGTTGTCATGTGAACGCAGCCTAGTATAAGCTATTATTGTGTGTAATGAAAACAAAGCGAACGTGATGCTCAAGAGTCTTAGCCTCCCTGCCGCTAGGGGTCAGTATTCACTGGGCGCTCGTTTACTACTCTTCCTAGTCTCTCGATATCTCTTGTCTGTGCTCCATTTCCGATCTCGTTCGTTTCTGTGTCTGCTGCTCGTTGTGTCCGTTCGAGGGGCTGCAGAGGGGAGACCTGAGAGGTAAATATCCGTACAGGCGGGAGTATAGGCGGCCTGTACACACCTGTGTTATCTGTTACGGCTACACTCGGCCGCTGTGTTGTCTGAATGAACGTGTACGGGCTGTGTGTGTGCGGCATGAATGGAGACAATACTGTAGTGTATGTCCCGGCTCAGTGATGGGATTATAACTGGCGGAGCCTCACACAGAGGACATATTGAGGCTGCTCTATGGGGCTCCTATTGGAAAACACCCATAAGATGCCTGGTATATTACTGGAGCCCTGCAAAGTGATGCGTCCATAGTGATATCATAGGCCTGAACGTAATTGGCTGCTGCAGTCATGTGACCCTAGGTCACTATGGACATCTGGTCAGCTTCATAGTAATATGGGAGGTACTAAAGGAAGGCTATGTTCACACCTGTACCCTCCACTGCATCAAACTGGTCCAGGGTAAATCTGGCTGCTGTACATGGTGTTGGGTCATGTTGGGGTGTATGTGAAAGCCTCTTTGGGCTTAGACAACCCAAGAAGCACAATCGGAGCTAAAAGGGAACAATTTAAAAAATTTTTTTTGTTTTTGTTTGTTTTTAATCACATCATCCTTCTTGTTAAAGGGGTACTCTGGTGAAAACCTTTTTTCTTTTAAATCAACTGGTGGCAGAAAGTTAAACATATTTGTAAATGACTTCTATTAAAAAAAATCTTAATCCTTCCAGTACTTATTACCTGCTGAATGCTACAGAGGAAAATTCCTTTCTTTTTGGAACACTGATGACATCACGAGCACAGTGCTCTCTGCTGACATCTCTGTCCATTTTAGCAACCATGCATAGCAGATGTATGCTAAGGGCAGCATGGTGGCTCAGTGGTTAGCACTGCTGCCTTGCAGTGCTGGGGACTTGTGTTCAAATCCCACTAAGGACAACAATAAATAAATAAAGACTTATTGTTGTTATTATAATAACGTCAGCAGAGAGAACTGTGGTCGTGATGTCGTCAGGGAGCATTCCAAAAAGAAAAGAATTTCCTCTGTAGTATTCAGCAGCTAATAAGTACAGGAAGGATTAAGATTTTTTTTAATAGAAGTAATTTACAAATATGTAACTTTCTGCCACCAGTTGATTTAAAAGAAAAAAGGTTTTCACCGGAGTACCCCTTTAACTTGTAACCAGGGGAATTTTCAGCTAGATACATTGGAAAAAAGTTGTAATACTTGTTAATTTATATGAATGATCATCCTTGTAATACACAGGCTATGACCCCCAGCATGTAGGTGCTTCAGTCTGTTCTATATTAACATTAGCTACAGGCCGGTCTGTAAATGCAGCTCTAGTAGTACTGGTGGTGCAGGTACTTTAGCTTTGATTGAAGTTAAAGGGGTAGTCCAGTGGTGAAAAACTTATCCCCTATCCTAAGGATAGGGGATAAGTTTGAGATCGCGGGGGGTCCGACCGCTGGGGCCCCCTTCGATCTCTCTGTACGGGGGCCAGGCTCTCCGGCCAGATAGCGGGTGTCGACCCCCGCACGAGGCGGCGGCGGCAGCAGCAGACACGGCCCCTCAATACATCTCTATGGCAGAGCCGGAGATTGCTAAAGGCAGCGCTTCGGCTCTGCCATAGAGTTGTATTGAGGGGGCGTGTCGGCCGCTGCTTCGTGTGGAGGTCGACATGCCCCCTTCCCGCGGGCTGTCGGGGCTCCGTACAGGAGATCGCAGGGGGCCCCTGTGGTCGGACCCCCCGCGATCTCAAACTTATCCCCTATCCTTAGGATAGGGGATAAGTTGTTCACCACTGGGTCACCACTGGACTACTCCTTTAACAGGACTGTGCTGCAGTACCTTTTACCATTGATACAATTACAGCAGTGTTTGCGAGTGTTCATCTGCTTGCAGCCACTGTATATATTGAAGAGGCTAAAGCAGTGGTCTACAACCTGCGGACCTCCAGATGTTGCGAAACTACAACTCCCAGCATGCCCGGACAGCCAACGGCTGTCCGGGCATGCTGGGTGTGGTAGTTTTGCAACATCTGGAGGTCCGCAGGTTGTAGACCACTGGGCTAAAGTGTTTGCACTAGCGCCATGTCATCACCATGCTGTTGCTCTGTGCTTGTGTCGGGAGTCAAACCCTACCGGTCTAAAATTAATAACGAACACTAAGCGTAGGCCACCAAATTATAAAGGCTGGATGACTTTGGTCAAGATAATATGATTACCCTATCAGCTATACATCCTTCTGAGAGCTCGTGTCAAGGTGTTGCCAAGTTGCATCTTCCATGCCTTCCAATCCCACAACAATTGTTTTCTATTTACAATCCACTCATGCAGGGGGTAATGGGGGAGCAAAAAAAAAAGCCAATTGATTGGATGAGCTGCCTTGTGACGTCACTAAACTCGTAAGCTATTTGCTTTACTTAACCCCTCCCCGAGTAGATAGTTAAATAGGCACTGTCAAATACAAAAACTTTATATATATATTGTACATCTTGACAAAACATAAACCTTTCTTATTTACTTCATAAGAAAATGTTATGTCCTTTTTATAGAAATTATGGCTTATAAAATAATGGCTTTGTCCCAAGCTGAATCAAAGGCATAGACAAAGTCCAGTAAGTGAGGGTGGGGTAGCACTCCTCTGGGCTCTCTCCCATCTGATAGCACTCCTCTGTGCTCTCTCCTGTCTGATAGTACTCCTCTGGGCTCTCTCCCGTCTGATAGCACTCCTCTGGGCTCTCTCCTGTCTGATAGCACTCCTCTGGGCTCTCTCCCGTCTGATAGCACTCCTCTGGGCTCTCTCCTGTCTGATAGCACTCCTCTGGGCTCTCTCCCGTCTGATAGCACTCCTCTGGGCTCTCTCCTGTCTGATAGTACTCCTCTGGGCTCTCTCCTGTCTGATAGCACTCCTCTGGGCTCTCTCCCATCTGATAGCACTCCTCTGTGTTCTCTCCTGTCTGATAGCACTCCTCTGGGCTCTCTCCCATCTGATAGCACTCCTCTTGGCTCTCTCCCATCTGATAGCACTCCTCTGGGCTCTCTCCTGTCTGATAGCACTCCTGTGGGCTCTCTCCCGTCTGATAGCACTCCTCTGGGCTCTCTCCCGTCTGATAGCACTCCTCTGGGCTCTCTCCTGTCTGATAGCAGAATGGATGGAATAAGTGTCTACGTGGGGTTCAACCACTCCAACATCTCCAAAATGGTGTCCATCTCTTAGCTCAGAGTGCTCCCCGTCAGTTACAGGCTGAGGACATCGCACCGTCTGCTGACTGGGGGAGCAGGCCATCCCCACACAAGTTCGTCTCGGAAGATCGGAGCCAAAGTGCTCTGAGGTAATAGACAGGCCCGTTCTGGAGATTTTGGTCCAACCACTGGGACCCCCTGCGATCAGACAATTAGGGGGAGATTTATCAAAACCTGTCCAGAGGAAAATTTGCTGAGTTGCCCATAGCAACCAATCAGATCGTTTCTTTAATTTTTGAAAAGGCCTCTGAAAAATTCAAGTGATCTGATTGGTTGCTATGGGCAACTCAGCTACTTTCCTCTGGACAGGTTTTGATAAATCTCCCCCTTAGTCCTTATCCTGCCATGCTCAAATGAGACCTGTTGTTCTTTGGATAGCCTGGTGGCTGGGAGCTCAGAGCTTAATCCCTGATGAAGATACAGTGCTACAACTCATTGACATGATCATTGGGATTGCCAGAGGTCCAATCCCCCCTCACCAATAATAAACCTAGTGATGGCAGCCCAAGGAATTGCAGCATGGGCCCACTCAAGTTAGCACTTATCTGTGAGCTCCGCTGTGTGAAGAACTCCGAACCAGCACTGCATTCCCTTAATTATCACAATCAGTGGGGGTCCACGTTATAAGGTGATGCTGTACTCTAGCATTATGTTATGAGATGGAATACCCCTTAGGGTCGCTTCTAGGAATCTATGACAGTTTGGATCATAAGTTCCATGGTTGAGCTAGGACTTTCAGCTGCAATACAGTCACACAAATGCATCCATATTACACACTTCTGAAGGTGACTTTAACGATGACCTGTGGCCTTTGCGGACTTGGGAGCTGCCATTTCTGGCGCAGTGTGCTACTGGGACTGGTGCTTGGCTGCTCAGATAAAGCTGAAAAGGTCCAATTAAACAAATAGCAGTCCTCTAAGTTATAAGTGTATTTATTATTTCTATTGAAATATGTTAAAAATACACTTAACAATAGAATAAAAATATTATGAAATAAAATATAATATCTCAGTGAATGAGAGACCGCAGGGCCCTTGCGATTTACTCACATAACAGTATGCAAATCAATTTTCATAACAGTATACCTAGAATAAATGGTTATAAAATATGTCCACTGTCCTTGGTATAGACCAGTGGTCTCCAAACTGTGGCCCTCCAGATGTTGCAAAACTACAATTCCCAGTATGCATGGACAGCCTACGGCTGTCCAGGCATGCTGGGAATTGTAGTTTTGCAACATCTGGAGGGCCACAGTTTGGGGACCACTGGTATAGACAAAAGCATACTCTGCTGTAGCAGTTAGAGATGAGTGAACTTAAAGTAAATTCGATTCGTCACAAACTTCTCGGCTCGGCAGTTGATGCCTTTTCCTGCATAAATTAGTTCAGCTTTCCGGTGCTCCGGTGGGCTGGAAAAGCTGGATACAGTCCTAGGAGACTCTTTCCTAGGACTGTATCCACCTTTTCCAGCCCACCGGAGCACCTGAAGGCTGAACTAATTTACGCAGGAAAAGGCATCAACTGCCGAGCCGAGAAGTTCGTGACGAATCGAATTTACTGTAAGTTCGGTCATCTCTAGTAGCAGTATATGTAATTGTTGTATCAACTAGAGATGAGCGAACTTACAGTAAATTCGATTAGTCACGAACTTCTCGGCCTGGCAGTTGATGACTTATCCTGCATATTTTAGTTCAGCTTTCCGGTGCTCCTGTGGGCTGGAAAAGGTGGATACATTCCTAGGAAAGAGTCTCCTAGGACTGTATCCACCTTTTCCAGCCCACGGGAGCACCTGAAAGCTGAACTAATTTATGCAGGAAAAGTAATCAACTGCCGAGCCGAGAAGTTGGTGACGAATCGAATTTACTGTAAGTTCACTCATCTCTAGTATCAACGTAGAAGCAAAAATATAGCAATAGTTGTAGCCAGATGTCCAATTGTTGCATTTAGCATCAATGAAACCTTTTAAGAAAAATCCTTATATATCATATAATATACCGTATAGTAATTTTGATATGTGATGCTCCAATTGTATGGAGTGGTTGTTTTGGTGTTATACGCCTCTCACCACTGAGGTCCTGTAGATCTGCGGTGAAGGACTACAAGTCAAGTAATGCCCATATGTGTGGGAGAAGTTCTGTGGGGCTCTACATTGCAGTTGAACGAGCAGACATTCAGCTGTATGGATGTTGTGCACCCCGATGTTTAGCTGGAGTTTCTGGCGGATCATATACAGTCATGGCCGTAAATGTTGGCACCCCAGAAATGTTTCTAGAAAATGAAGTATTTCTCACAGAAAAGGATTGCAGTAACACATGTTTTGCTATATACATGTTTATTCCCTTTGTGTGTATTGAAAATAAACCAAAAAAGGAGGGAAAAAAAGCAAATTGGACATAATGTCACACCAAACTCCAAAAATGGGCTGGACAACATTATTGGCCCCTTAACTTAATATTTGGTTGCACACCCTTTGGAAAAAATTACTGAAATCTGTCGCTTCTTACACCTCTCAGCCGGAAGGTTTGACCACTCTTCCTTTGCAAACTGCTCCAGGTCTCTCTAATTGGAAGGCGCCTTTTCACAACAGCAATTTTAAGATCTCTTCACAGGTGTTCAATGGGATTTAGATCTGGACTCATTGCTGCCACTTCAGATCTCTCCAGCGCTTTGCTGCCATCCATCTCCTGGTGCTTTTTGATGTATGTTTGGAGTCATTGTCCTGCTGGAAGACCAAAGATCTCGGACTCAAACCCAGCTTTCTGACACTGGGCTGTACAGTGCGACCCAAAATCTGTTAGTTATCCTCAGATGTCATGATGCCTTGCACACATTCAAGGCACCCAGTGCCAGAGGCAGCAAAACAACCCCAAAACATCACTGAACCGCCACCATATTTCACTGTAGGTACTTTGTTCTTTTCTTTGTAGGTCTCATTCCGTTTTCGGTAAACAGTAGAATGATGTGCTTTACCAAAAAGCTCTATCTTGGTCTCATCTGTCCACAAGACATTTTCCCAGAAGGATTTTGGCTTACTCAAGTTAATTTTGGCAAAATGCAGTCTTGCTTTTTTATGTCTGTCAGCAGTGGGGTCCTCCTGGGTCTCCTGCCATAGCGTTTCATTTAAATGTTGACGGATGGTTCGCGCTGACAATGATGCTCCCTGAGCTTGCAGGACAGGTTGAATATCTTTGGAACTTGTTTGTGGCTGCTTATCCACCATATGGACTATCCTGCGTGGACACCATTCATCAATTTTTCTCTTCCGTTCACGCCCAGGGAGATTAGCTACAGTGCCATGTGTTGCAAACTTCTTGATAATGTTGCGCACTGTGGACAAAGGCAAATCTAGATCTCTGGAGATGGACTTGTAACCTTAAGATTGTTGATATTTTTCCACAATTTTGGTTCACAAGTCCTCAGACAGTTCTCTTCTCCTATTTCTGTTGTCCATGCTTAGTGTGGCACACACAGACACACAATATAAAGACTAAGTGAACTTCTCTCCTTATCTGCTTTCAGGTGTGATTTTATATTGTCCAAACCTGTTACTTGCCCCAGGGGAGTTTAAAGGAGCATCACATGCTTGAAACAATCTTATTTTTCCACAATTTTGAAAGGGTGCCAATAATTTTGTCCAGACCATTTTTGGAGTTTGGTGACATTATGTCCAATTTGCTTTTTTTTCCCCTCTCCTTTTTTGGTTAAAGGGGTAGTCCAGTGGTGAAAAACTTATCCCCTATCCTAAGGATAGGGGATAAGTTTGAGATCACGGGGGGTCCGTCTGCTGGGGGCCAGGCTCTCCGGCCACATAGCGGGTGTCGACCCCCGCACGAAGCGGCGGCTGACACGCCCCCTCAATACAACTCTATGGCAGAGCCGGAGATTGCCGAAGGCAGCGCTTCGGCTCTGCCATAAAGTTGTATTGAGGGGGCGTGTCGGCCGCCGCTTCGTGCGGAGGTCGACACGCCCCCTTCCCGCGTGCTGTCGGGGCTCCGTACAGGAGATCGCAGGGGGCCCCAGCGGTCGGACCCCCCACGATCTCAAACTTATCCCCTATCCTTAGGATAGGGGATAAGTTGTTCACCACTGGGTCACCACTGGACTACTCCTTTTAAGTTCCAATACACACAAAGGGAATAAACATGTATATAGCAAAACATGTGTTACTGTAATCCTTTTCTGTGAGAAATACTTAACTTTCTAGAAAAATTTCAGGGGTTCCAACATTTACGGGCGTGACTGTATGTCCCAGGCTTGTGGCCTGGCATGTGGATTTTTTTTTCCTTTTTTTCCTTGGGTATTGGAATTCTGCAGTAACCTCAGTAATAGGAAGGTGAAATGAGCAGCACCCCAACCTGTTTTTATTTTAAAGCTGAAAAGGGTCCTTGGACTCTGTATCTTCACCAGACCTTGCTACTGCACCATGATTGGGAGGTGCGGGTGCAAGTCATCTGGCAGCCAGAGCTATCAGATTGGCTATTTTAATGATGAAAGAAGGGTGCTGTGACTTGTAATGGGAAATGGTTACAAAGAACAATTTTTGCCTCTATATTAATCAGTAGTTAGAAATCACACATGAAATACTGTGTACAGTTTTGTACACCTGGACTTAAAAAGGACATGGCGGAACTGGAGTGGGCGCAAAGGAGGGTAGATTCCACTATCTAGAATTGTTATCAAACTTGGGTTATTTAGTGTGGAAAAAATGTTTTTCTTTTTTTTTTTTCTTTTTTAAGGGCGATCTAATCACAAATATATGAATGGATGATGCTTAGATATTTCTAGTGATCTGGGGAACAAAGTGCCAGGAGAAGTGTCTTTTATTACAAATCCTGCAGTAGTCTAGATATGTTTAAAGGGGTTCTCCACTGCCCTGCCTTCCGGAGCTCCGCTCGCAGCGTCTGGAAGTTTTACTCCGAACGCTGTGTGCGGGCTTCCGCGTTCGAGCCCGCCCCCTCGTGACGTCACGCCCGCCCCCTCAACGAAAGTCTATGGGAAGGGGGTGCGACCGCTGTCATGCCCCCTTCCCATAGACTTTCGTTGAGGGGGTGGGCATGACGTCACGGGGCGGGCGTGACTTCAAAAGGGGGAGGCCTCGAACACGGAAGCCCGCACACAGCGTTCGGAGTAAAACTTCCAGACGCTGCTAGCGGAGCTCCGGAAGGCAGGGCAGTGGAGAACCCCTTTAATTCTTATTTTTACGTTTTATTTATATATCAGGAATATTTTCTGATATACCTCAGTCCCTGTTGACTCCCATTGTAGAAGAAAGAGCAGCAGCCTAAACTTTCCCACAAAACACAACAACCCTGGGTCCTTGATAGGCAGCCTTATGAGTACACCGAGTGTCAGTGGATGGGGGGACACCTGAAGTGACCTGTAAAGCCAGACTCCCATTTTTCCTGCTTGCATTATGAGCAGTAAGTAGGTAAATGATGAAAAATGAATGGTGCCCAATGTGTAGTAAAAGACTTACTGGTCTTAGTAGTGTCTCTTTAATATAAAATAGAAATGGCTTAAAACGATTGATCAATTTCTGGCCATGTCTCTAATAAAGTGTTTCTTTTTTTTAGGTGATTGAATATGTCTTCTTGGGTGAAAGTCACTAGGGATCAGCCACAGAAACCAGTAGCTGGCAAAAAGTAAGTTCTGAAAGTTTTGTTTGCAACATAGTGTTCAGTACATAGGACTGTTGGGTGTTTCTGTATTGTCTTCTCTTCTTTTGTCTTGAATTAAAAAAGCATTTTTTTTAAGGTTTTATGCATGCAAGCATATCACAACGCTTATTACCTACAAGTTGTATGAAGCTATAATACAGCACCTTTTAGACTTTTGAGGAGTGCTACTGTTCCATATAGGGGGTCCTCCATATGGATGTATTCTGTATAAGTCCATGTTCACAGATGTTTCTGTCGCCGAAACCCCGATTCCGGCATCTGCAGAAATAATAATCATGTCTATTCTTTCTGCGGACTCTACTCAGAGATGCATTATCTACGAGACGGCGCATTTCAGAGTGGTCCTATCACCCGCTAGATCATTTAAATGTGTGGAATGTCTGTACGTGTTTTCCAGGCAGACATTCCGTACGGTATCCGCTGTATCAACATGGCTTAAATTTGACAGAAAAAGATTGGGGCTTACCCCATTGTGTTGCAGAGCCATTATCCACAAAAAGTGTTGCACCGCAGTTGTGTGTATGATACCCTATTTTATAAGATTGTAAATATGAGTTCTTTTAGTTTCACCAGTTCACACTATTTGTGGTGCCAAAAATGTTATTTAATACCACTTTTTTTTAAAGACCTACTATGGGTACTGATGGGTGTTTAAAGGGGTTGTGCGCTGCCCTGACTTTCGGAGCTCCGCTCACAGCGTCCGGAAGTTCATTACTCCGAACGCTGTGTGTGGGCTTCCGTGCTAGCAGTTGAGGGGGCGGGCAAGATGTCACGAGGGAGCGGGCGAGACGTCGCGAGGGGCCGGGCGTGACGTCACGCCCGCCCCCTCGCGACGTCTCGCTCGCCCGCCCCCTCCCGACGTCTCGCCCGCCCCCTCCCGACGTCTCGCCCGCCCCCTCCCGACGTCTTGCCCACCCCCTCGTGAAGGCTCGCCCGCCCCCTCAACGAAAGTCTATGGGAAGGGGGCGCGACCGCTGTCACGCCCCCTTCCCATAGACTTTGGTAGAGGGGGCGGGCGAGATGTAACGAGGGGCCGGGCGTGACGTCACGCCCGGCGGCAGCCAACACGGAAGTCCGCACACAGCGTTTGGAGTAATGAACTTCCGGACGCTGTGAGCGGAGCTCCGAAAATTAGGGCAGCGCACAACCCCTTTAAAGGAGTACTCCACTGCTCATCATTTGGAACAAATTGTTCTGAATGGCGGAGCCTGGAGCTCGTGACATCGTAGTCACGCCCCACCCCCTCAATGCAAGTCTATGGGAGGGGGAGTGACTGCTGTCATGCCACTCCCATAAACTTGCATTGCGGGGGTGGGGCATGATGTCATGAGGGGGTGGGGTTATGACGTTACAAGCTCCCGGCTCCAGCGTTCGGAACAGTTTGTTCCAAATGCTGATCAGCGGAGTACCCCTTTAAAAGTATTGACTTATACTTATAACTAATACTTTTTATGTTATGTGACAGCAGAGGTGGCTCTAGACTTTGTAAAACCTTAGGCAAAAGGCAAACGTGAGGCACTCACTGACAGGGGTTGTCCAGTGAAAATTATTGAATTCTCTATTCACAGGATAGGGGATAAGTATCTGTTCAGGTGGTCTGACTGCTGTGACCCCATGCGATCTCCTGTACGGTGCCCAGCTCTACAGAGAGTCCCAACGGTAGAACCCCCCACGATCAGATACTTATACCCTATCATAAGATCATTTTCACTGGACAACCACTTTAAGATATTCCCCCAGTAGTTAGGTAGGAAATCTCCCCCCATTAGGTTGAAGTCCCCAGAAGTTGGGTAGGGAGTCCCCCACCCCCTATTAGGTAGAAGCCCAAAGTAGGTAGGTAAGGAATCCTCCCCTTTTAGGTTGAAGCCCCCAGTACATAGGCAAGAAGGTAATATCTAGCACTGTGTTAATAAACACGTTATACTTGGCAGAAGAAAACATTGAGTGCTGGGATTTCTTTTCTTTCCATAGGCAAGAAGGAACTCCCCGTACAAGCCAACAAGCAGTTAGGTAGTTATGTAGATAACTATAGAAAATAATAAAAATCCCACTCACCTGCCCTCCATTCCAGTGCTTAGGCCTCTGAATCCTCCACTCTGTTAGTGGTGAAGGACCTCCTTTTTTGCACCATTATCTTGAGTGGTGTAGGATCTGCCATGCAATGAAATGACATCATTGCTCAGCAGGTCCTGCACCACTCCAAATAAGGAATCAAAGCAGAAGGTCCTGCACCAGTAACAGTGGAGGATGCAGAGGCTTCAGCGCCCAAACAGAGGAAAGGGGAGTGGGATTTTTATGGTCTGCAACTATCCGGATGGCTATCATAGCCATGTGCACGTTTACAAGTATCCGGACATCCCTATTTGTTAGAATTGTGCCCATCAGGGGTATGTAGACCCCCATCCATATTAATGTAATTCTACAGTATTAGGATAGTTATCGCCCACATTTTAAATCCTATGTAGTTTTCAGATATTTAGGAGGTGTACTCCAATAAAGAAATGTGAAAAACCCTTTGAACTGTGAAGAGGCTATAGAAAATATGGCTCATTCACTTGACCTCCATACATGAAGAAATATCTGTATCAGGACAGTAAAATATGACACTGTATTAAGATGCTAGAAGTCCTAGATCTGAGGTCTGCCTTGTATAAACAAGTTATGAGTAGAGTGTCACTAGGGAAGGTGCTGCTAAAATAAGATGGTTATGACACACATACTGAATTCCTACATGGCCACACAGCATTTCCTTAGAGGCCCTTACTAGTGAGAAAGTTCTACATTTAATTTCATTTTTAACCCCTTAAGGACCAAACTTAATTTGGTGTTAAGGACTGCATTATTTTTTATTTTTTTTTGCTTTGCCACACCATTTTGAGGTAGATATAAAATACTGTATATGCTTCTATATATATATTTTTTTTTTTGGGGGGGGGGGGGGGGCAGGGTAACAAATTCCAACATTTGACTTTTTTGTTATATTTATGCTGATTACAATTTATTATAAACAGTGTGTTCAGCATGTTACCCTTTATTCTGTGGGTGGATATGAATGTGATGTTACCCAGTTTCTATAGTTTATTTGTTTACTAGCTGAAAACTTACCGGTTCAACAAAGGAGGAAGCTTTTGACTTCATATCCCATCCTCATATATTGTTGTCATATCCCGACCTCCTATCCTGTCCGCCTATCCCGACCTGTA
This sequence comes from Hyla sarda, assembly GCF_029499605.1. NCBI lineage: Eukaryota > Metazoa > Chordata > Amphibia > Anura > Hylidae > Hyla > Hyla sarda. Next base: position 208,724,479 of record NC_079194.1, on the reverse strand, counting down.
ATATGTGTACCAGGTATTGAAATATCTCCAGCCGTTTGGAAGTTATGCAGTAACATATATTTCCCATTGAATTGTATTGGACTTTAAACATAAACCCCGCCCCTGGCAAATGGGGATGAGTAAGGGTTAAATCACCTATCCTATGTTTGTTGTTGACATATAAGTAACATGTGTGCCAAGTTTCATGTTAATATCTTTAGCTGTTTGGAAGTTTTTGTGGAACATACATACATACACACACACACACACGTTGAGTTTTATATATACCGTATTTATCGGGGTATACCACGCACCGGCCTATAACACGCACCCTCATTTTACCAAGGATATTTGGGTAAAAAAAGTTTTTTACCCAAATATCCATGATAAAATGAGGGTGCGTGTGTGCGCGTGTATACCCCGATATACCCCCAGGAAAGGCAGGGGGAGAGAGGCCGTCGCTGCTCGCTTCTCTTCCCCTGCCTTTCCTGGGGTCTAGAGCGCTGCTGTCGGCCCTTTTCACCCCCTGGTTATCGGCGCCGCTGCCCGTTCTGTCCCCCTGACTATCGGTGCCGGCGCCGATAGCCAGGGGGAGAGAAGCGTCGCCGACAGCCAGGGGGAGAGAAGGGGCAGCGGCACCCATTGCCGGCGCCGCTGCCCCGTTGCCTCCCCCCATCCCCGGTGGCATAATTACCTGAGTCGGGTCCGCGCTGCTCCAGGCCTCCGTCGTTGCTATGCGCTGAACGGCGCGGCGCATGACGTCAGAGCGCCGCGCTGTGCATAGCAACGACGCTGGGGACCAGCGTCGTTTCTATGCACGGCGCGGCGCTCTGACGTGATGCGCCGCGCCGTTCACCGCATAGCAACGATGGAGGCCTGGAGCAGCACGGACCCGACTCAGGTAATTATGCCACTGGGGATGGGGTGAGGCAACGGGGCAGCGGCGCCTGCAATGGGTGCCGCTGCCCCTTCTCTCCCCCTGGCTGTCGGCGCCGCTTCTCTCCCCCTGGCTGTCGGCGCCGCTTCTCTCCCCCTGGCTATCGGCGCCGGCACCGATAGTCAGGGGGACAGAACGGGCAGCGGCGCCGATAACCAGGGGGTGAAAAGGGCCGACAGCAGCGCTCTAGACCCCAGGAAAGGCAGGGGGAGAGAAGCGGGCAGCGACTGCCTCTCTCCCCCTGCCTTTCCTGGGGGGGGTATCGGCGTATAACACGCACACAGACTTTAGGCTAAAAATTTTAGCCTAAAAAGTGCGTGTTATACGCCGATAAATACGGTATATATTCGGTTTACTACTATTGCACAATAAAAACACTTTACACTTTTTTTTTTTTAATACTCCATATTTAAAGGGGTATTCCAGGCAAAACCTTTTTTTTATATATCAACTGGCTCCGGAAAGTTAAACAGATTTGTAAATTACTTCTATTAAAAAATCTTAATCCTTCCAATAGTTATTAGCTTCTGAAGTTTTCTGTCTAACTGCTCAATAATGATGTCACGTCCTGGGAGCTGTGCATGATGGGAGAATATCCCCATAGGAACTGCACAGCTCCCGGGACGTGAGTCATCAGGGAGCAGTTAGACAGAAAATAACTCAACTTCAGAAGCTAATAACTATTGGAAGGATTAAGATTTTTTAATAGAAGTAATTTACAAATCTGTTTAACTTTCCGGAGCCAGTTGATATATAAAAAAAGTTTTGGCCTGGAATACCCCTTTAAGATCCCTACCTGTGTGTGCATGGATTTAGCAGAACAGGTTGAAAAGGTCCTGTTATCTAGGGAAAGGTAACAACCTAGTGCCAGTGGCAAAATAATTTGACCATTGGCTCTCTGAGCTTCCCAAATTTTTCAGAATCCAGCCTGGCTCGGCTGCAGGTATGTCGGGCTGACCATGCCCAGTCAGTGAGCGGGATAGGAAATCTATTGGGGCCAGTGGAGTTGCTGTACATTTTTTAGGGAATGTTGGTTGCAGTGACTAAAACAGGTTATCAGGTTAAGCAGACTAGAGCTCCGGGTGGCTGTCGAAAGCGCCCATATGATAATCCTCTACTGGTCAGTGATATACACATTTCCAGAAGCAATACAGGGCAATGGCACAATGTGGAGTTGTAAGAAAAGATGTTCCAGAATTACGGTATATACAAAACATTCACGTCAGAAGAACTGTCAGGTCTTTAGAGAAGGGCGTTTGTTTTTCTTTAACAGGAATAAGCACAAGATTGTATTCACTCTTTGTTTTACATGTGTAGCTACGGAGTGATATGTAAAATACAACAAAAAACTACAGGTGCCAGACTGTACTTTGTACATAACCATTATGGAACCAGTTTTTAATCTTTTTAATGCAGGTTACCATAAAGTAGAATCATAGTTTACTTAACCCATACATATGAATATTTCAACAATTTTAGCACATTAATGAGTTGCTTATTATATAAGGATTCCTCCCTGGGGATAGCTCCGGGATCGTCCTGGACACTGCCACGGGACACGTTTCCACTCAATAAACCCGCAGACAACGGTTATTCATGCAAGCCTGGCACCTCGCCAGCTTTATTTAGACAGGTTGCAGGGGAAAAACAAACATAACACAGAACAAAATAAAATCCTAGACCGTCTGGTCACTGACTACACATATCAGCATGCCCTGACTATTAACTGGTGAGCTACCCTCAGCCAGTTAAATATGTGACTCCTGCAACCTGTTACTCACAGTTCACACCACTTCTTGGACCACTCACAGATTCCAGCTGTGTGCTTCCTCAACAGGGTCCGTGTGTCTCCCCCTCTAACAGCCAGCATACTGTTTCCCAGGGAGAGAACCAACTATTCTGTTTCCTTTTCTTTTAAACACACTTCCCCTTCCTGATACCTCAATCAGGCCACAGGTGGAGCATTCTCCAGAGTTAGCAAGGGAATTACACCCTTCCTTGCCACACTGCCACAATTATTAGAGAAAAATGTTGAGGTTCTTGTGTATGGCTTGTGCTTACCTGTTTTAGCTGATGTGGAAAGCATGGGTTTTCAACCATATTCATTCTATTTCATCACAAAAATAATTTCTTCCTGCTGCCTGATGTAGTACTCATTGAATTATCTGGCTTTGCAGAGAGAGGGGTGGAGTCGTCTCGTTGCACTTGTTCATTTAATCAGGCTTCTTCCCAACCAGTGTTCCTCCAGCTTTTGCTAAACTCCAACACCCAGCAGCATGCCCGGACAACCTGGAATAAAACAGATGTCGCTGTAGGACTTATGCTCTGGTAGTTTAACCCTTTACATGCTGCAGTCAAATATAGTGATCGCTGCCTGCGAAGAATGATGCTTATCTGCAGCAGCGATCCCGGCTCCGGTTTCAATGGCAGCCGGGGTCTTGTGAAGACCCACAGGCTTGGCATAGGTGTCTGTGGAACTGGTCCTGCTGTGCAGCATGGCCGGGTGCATTGCCTGTCAGTGTTATGTCGACAGCTAGAGATGAGCGAACTTACAGTAAATTTGATTCGTCACAAACTTCTCGGCTCGGCAGTTGATCCTGCATAAATTAGTTCAGCTTTCAGGTGCTCCGGTGGGCTGGAAAAGGTGGATACAGTCCTAGGAGACTCTTTCCTAGGACTGTATCCACATTTTCCAGCCCACCGGAGCACCTGAAAGCTGAACTAAAATATGCAGGATAAGTCATCAACTGCCGAGCCGAGAAGTTCATGACGAATCGAATTTACTGTAAGTTCGCTCATCTCTATCGACAGGCTGAACACACTGCACTAGTATTCTACTCCAGTGTAATATGCCAACGATTTGCTGATTGCTGTCTGTCCCCTTGAGACTAGTAAAAAGTAAAAATAAAACATAATTTAAAAAATCCCCCATTGCCCCCAAAAAAGAAAAATATATTTTTCCTGTATATTCCTTTTTCTACATGAATAAAAAACACCTATTTGGTGTCTCCACATCTGTAACGACCAGAACAGTTACATTTTTTTATTTATTTAGGCCGCAAGTTGAACACTGTAAAAAAAAATAAAAAAAAAGTCCATGATTGCAGTATTTTGTTAATCATCCTTTAAAAAAAAAAAGCAATCAAAATGTCATCAATTCACAGATGAGAACAATAGAGTCCAACACTGCTGCCCAATCAAACACCTGCTCGAACAGTAGACACCAGCTAAATTTCCTGTGGAACTTCAGAGGTGCAACCCGATAGTAGATAGGTAATAGCATATAGTTCAAGAAATGAAAGGATGCACTCACCCGGAATACTTGCTAGAAGGAATCTTTATTCACAAACAGCTTAAAAACGTACAGCGGGTAGAATCAGAGGAGCGGCCTCACAGCGACAGACTGTTTCCTGCGCTTTAAGCGCAGGAAACAGTCTGTTGCTGTGAGGCCGCTCCTCTGCTTCTACCTGCTGTACGTTTTTCTAGCAAGTATTCCGGGTGAGTGCATCCTTTCATTTCTTGAACTATATGCTATTACCTATCTATCATTTCATCCTTTCATTTCTTGAACTAAAATCAAAATGTCATATGTATTCCAAAATGGTACCAATAAAAACTACAAATTTCCCCATAAAAATGAGCCAAGACATAGCACTATTTGATGAAAATGTTCCTTTTTTAAATGTCCCTATTATGGCTATGTGGTTTAAAAAAAAAAAAAAAAATAAAAAATTTGGTATAGATGTAATTGTACTGACCCGCAAAATAAATCTATGTTATGTTTACCATATGGTGAATAGCGTAAATTAAAATGCTAACAATGAAATGGAAACAGTATTTTTTTCTTATTTGATCAGCAAAAAAAAGTTACTAAAAATGAACCAATAAAGTACACGAACCCCGAAATGATGTCATTAAAAAGTAGAACTTCTCTTGCACAATAAGCCCTTGTATGGTTCCACCTTATGTTCAGTTTCCCACTGCTGCCGGGAACGTGTCCAACCTGTTTCATCTCTGCCCACACATCCTGGGGGTCTTAGAAGCTAAACCGGGGGTTGATCACCCAATCAGTGTGGCGGCTCTCATGATATAGAAGTTGTCTGTGATTGGGCTGTCATGTCTGCGGGAGATAGTAATGGACTGATACGAGAAGTACTACAGGTATCAGGTGCCAGCCCTGTGACATCAGTATTGGAATGATATTGCCTGTGCTCTATTCATACCTTTATAAGGCTGGAATGTATAATCATATGGATTTGTAACATTGATTGGATGTCATTTCTCTGAGTTGCCTTTAGTTTAGTTAAATTTTTTATTATTTTTTTTTGCCCAGGTTATAGATTCACAGATCTCCCCAAAACAGGCACAAGTACCATATAAATCCATAGTCCATTTATCCATTGATAATAATCCTCACATCTCCCTTTGTCAGCGAGGCCCCTAGTATCCATTCTACTCCCAGTCTGTGGTCTATCCATTCACATCTTGGGATAAACCAATTGTACTTCTCCAGGGGGAATTCTTCTTGAATAGAAGCTCCCTAGAGATGTTTTACATAGCAACCACAATGCCTGTGGCTTTACTCTCTTGTAACACCATGGCAACGTACCCTTCAGCCACTATATCTCGTACAATACGGTTGAGTGACTGGCTATGTTTACGTCCACTATTACACGGATAATAATTACTCTTCAGTGCTCCACTTTTCTCCTGTGGTTTCCAGACGGAATTTTATGGTTTGCGACCTGTATTTATGGTGCCTTATGAAATGGTTAGATATAGCTGATTATGTAGCCCGTTTCTTCTGATATATTTAGTCAGCTATGTGACGCCATAATTGATCACCAGATATTCATATCATGAATTACCACGAGTATAGAACTCGCTGTAGTCAAGAAGCGTTCCGGCAGGGTCTATTCTCTTCAGACATTTTATTGTCATGAATGTGGCGTCATTTGGTAAAACCATTTCATGTCGTTTATTCTCTATAGGCTATTCAAATGATCATTGAAAATGAATACAGGCACTAAATATTTTCAGTAAACCGTGATGTTATGTGATTGCTTTGGGTGTTTAAACCCATTCACACATTGCAGAAAAAAATCTCTACATCATTTTTCTGTTTAAGAAAGATGATGGATTTCACCCATGGCATTACAATAGGCACAGTGGTGGCAATGTATCAAAACCTGTGTAGAGGAAGAGCGGCGCAGTTTCTCATAGCAACCAATAAGATTTTTTTTTTTTGGCGTCTGAAAAATAAAAAGCTATCTGGTTGCTATAGGGAACTGCACTGCTCAGCCTGAGGCCAATTTCCTGCACACAGTTTTGGGCAGTTTTTTGAAGCGTAAAATGGATGTTTAAAAGTTAATTGAAAAACAGTCATGTTTTAACCCCTTAATGCTGCTCGGAAATACTGTTCCGAACACTGGAGCCGGGAGCTCGTAACATCATAGCCTCACCCCCTCATGACATCACCTCAATGCAAGTCTATGGGAGGGACATGACTGCTGCTGAGCAACGGAGTACCCCTTTAATTATAATTGAACATTGTGCTAAAATACGTGCCAAAAAACTGAGATGTTTAGGTCTTTAAAAGGTCCAAAAGAGCTGGATGACACTTTCTTTTACAGACCTTTAAACTTAAAGGGGTTATCCAGGAAAAAAAAAAATTTTTTATATATCAACTGGCTCTAGAAAGACAGAACACTTAGACAGAAAAGAACAACTCAACTTCAGCAGCTGATAATTATTGGAAGGATTATGATTTTTTTAAATAGAAGTAATTTACAAATCTGTTAAACTTTCTGGTTGATATAAATAGTTTTCTTCTTTCCTGGAATACCCCTAATGGGGGGAAAGTTGCTGAGTTGCCCATAGCAACCAATCAGATCGCAAGAAGTGATCTGATTGGTTGCTATGGGCAACTCTTCCTCTGGACAGATTTTGATAAATCTCCCCCAATGTGTTAGACCTCAATAATGACAGACAAGTCTTGTTGTTCACCAATCCTTCATATTTGAGGAAATGATCTCCTTATCTCCATGGTGAAAGCAGGATTGAATCCTTGTTTTGGACTTGGCAGGCTTGGAGATCATGTAAGTGCCTCATCTCAACCAACTTACTTCTTAGGCTTTGTTCACACTTCAGAATGTCTGCACAGGAAAATCTCTGTGTGGGCATTCTGCAAGCTGCGGGTACCAGCATAATATGCCAGGGCTAGGACAGCACAGGAATGCACCATCTCTTTTTTTCAACTGTAATTTGTATTAAAGAATTTTTCAAGAGGAGAAAGGAAAAGAGAAAGAAGATGAGGAAGAATAATTAAGGTGGTTGTGGATCAGAAAAGTGGTCCCAAGGTTCCCAAACAGAGAGAAAGGAGGGGATAGAATTATCCTGTGAGGAATTATCCCATTAGGCCGTGAGGGATTCCAAGGAGCGGATCTCACGTATAAGGGTTAACAGGTCGGACTCAGAGGGAGGGGGGGTCCTCTTCCAACACTTAGCAATAAAAGTTTTAGCGGCCAAGGCAATATGCATGAAAAGCTTGAACGGCTTCTGAGATAGAGAGGGGTGAGAGAGGGGAAGAAGGTAAACAAGGGGGTCCAGAGGGACCGAAACACCCAGGGCATCAGATAGGAATGCACCATCTCATAGACGTTCTTTCTGCCGACACAGAAAACAGAAATTTCATGCCGGAAACATCTGGCACGGAAATTCACAGTGTAGCAGAATCCTGTTAAACTCAACGGGACTCTGCTGCAGCGGAATCTGTGCCGAATTTCAGTGCGGAATTCGGCACGGAAGTTCCGACGTTTGAACAATGGCCTAAGGTAGCATTTATATCACAATTTTTACATCTATCAAATGGATGGCACAACAGGTATGCTAAAACAGAAATTCTGATGTGTTTAAAAATAATTTCTCTAAGATGGATGCAGTACATTTTCACATGTTTTTGCCCATTTTAATGTTTTTTTTAATATAATTTGCTTTTGTTTTTTAAAATTTGAGTTTTTATGCTTCTTGATATCTCTAGACAATTTTAAAGCTACTACACGTGCAGGGGAAGAATCAATTTAAATGGATGAAAACGAATAGTGATACAATTTACATAGACAGTAATGTTTCAAATAATCGGATAGGATTTTAATCTGTTTTTGAATTGGGACAAAAAAATTGTGATCGACCATGATTTACATCTCGCAAAGTAAAACAAAAATGTAAACGGTAGGGATGTCCCGATACCATTTTTTTAAGTACGAGTACTGATACTGTAATTCTAGTACTCGCGAATACCAAGTACAAGTACTTTTATTTTAAAGGGAATCTGACACCAGGGTGACCCGGTTTCTGGCGCTGCTTACCGTATGATATGTGGGTTCTTGTTGTGTACAATGGAGGCGGCTGCAGTAGAATGAGCCAAGGTTTCTCTCTTCTCCATTGGGCACAACAATGAATTTGCATTGGAGGGGAGAATGATGTCACATGGTGAGCAGCGGTAGAAATCGGCACCTGCACTATCTACCTATAAATTCAAGTTAGTGCAGGTGACTCTGCTGTAAGATTGTCTTTAATAGTAGGTAGTATTCCCTACAGACATTAGCAGCAGCCCCCCAGCAGTCATTAGTAGCAGCCCCCCTTTAGACAGTAGGCCCCAATTTAAACAGCAGCAGCCCCTCTCCTCTAGACAGCAGCAGGGCTCCCCCTTTAGACAGCAGCAGGTCCCCCCTTTAGACAGCAGCAGGGCCCCCCATTTAGACAGCAGCCCCCCTCCCTCCCCCCCTGTAGACAGCAGGGCCCCCCCTTTAGACAGCAGCAGGGCCCCCCATTTAGACAGCAGCCCCCCCTCCCTCCACCTGGAGACATCAGGGCCCCCCTTTAGACAGCAACAGCAGCCCCTCCCTCCCCTGTAAACATTAGTAGCAGCCCCCTACTTGCAGACAGCTCACCTGTGGCTGTCCTCTGTCGGGTGCTGCCACTCCACTGTCCCGTCCTCCCGATGGTGTCCTATGGAGGAGCATGTGACACATACGTCACTCTGCTTCCTCCGTAGCGTTACTGCTGGGCGCAGGGGAGGAAGTGGAGTGACGTGTGTGTCACATGGTCCTCCATGGAACACTATGATGTGGACGGGAGGATGGGAGAACGGGGCAGCGGAGCGGCACCAGGTATCGGACATGGTATCGGGGACATTGAAAGAGTCCCCGATAACATGCAAATGGCTAGTATCGGTATCGGGACATCCCTAGTAAACGTCAGTGGATTCATCTAGATATACGATTTTATATGATTTTCAAGTATAAATTTGTATGAACCAGATGGGTGTAAAAATCTTTGAAATTACTAAATGATTTGCCTCTGTTCCAGTCTTATGTATGATAGGCCTTTGGATATCACACTCACCATTGTTTGGTAATTTATTTCTTGGACACTACTAGTTTGATTTGTGGTTTGCTTATTACTTATTTTCCTGCCATGTACAATCTTGATTCTATATGCCTTTTTATTGTATGTTACATTGTACCACGTGGGCTCAACTAATAATCTATACATTGCATTTGTTTTCATTAAAAAATACTTTAACTGCTCTGTGTTGTGATCTTTTAGTTAAAATGCAGCTCAAAATGGTGTGTGAACATAGCCTGATGCAGCCAAAGTAATAGTAATAGAAAAGAATCAGTTCTCACAAAACTAATTGGAATGGGCAAGATTCACAAAGAGAGAGATCTTGTAGAATAAAAAAATATTACATTCTTAAGCTTTTTGTTTATTTTGAGAATCTGCTCTTTGTAGTCTTGCTCTGTTCCCCTGACTGAAACCAATGATAGTCTAAGCAAAATGAGAAGAGTACTTTAAAAGTGTATTCTGGCAAAAATTTATTTATCCCCTATACACAGGATAGGCAATAAGTAGCTGATCACAGGGGGTCTGACCAGGACAGGATTCCAGCGCTCTGTGAGGAGGTAGAGTCATCTACCGGTAGGCGGCACGCACTCCATTATTTCTATGGGAGCGCCGATGATGCCCGAGAGCTGTACTCGGTAGGCGGCACGCACTCCATTATTTCTATGGGAGCGCCGATGATGCCCGAGAGCTGTACTCGGTA
>NC_079194.1:208276954-208411954 GCF_029499605.1 Hyla sarda | reverse complement strand
GCAGTGGGATATTGCAAAAATTGTCCGGGAATGATTTGAGGAACATGACAGAGAGTTTAAGGTACTGACTTTGCCTTCAAATTCCCCAGATCTCAATCTATTTAAGCATGTCTAAGATATGCTGGAAAAACGAACAAAAACGTCAATTTACACCTAACTTCATGTTGGCAGAAACCACACATGTTCATAAACAGAGTTTGTGTGTATGTCTGTGTGTGTATATACATTTTCCAAATTTCCTATAAATTCTAGTGTATATATAGCTTTGGTAGTTGGGCATACTGTAACTGAAGTGGCATTCAGCGAGTGTTGGCATCCCTTCAGCTAGCCTTAGAGGCAGCTGGACTTCATTAAGCGCTGGTGTTAATTACTGGGAGACTGTTTATTTAGTATGCATGCACAAACACTGGGGGTTACTCACAAAGGGTCACCTTGACACAAAGGACTCTCATTTATTTATTTGCTTGTGGAATCGCAGCCTGTTACTTTGTATAAACTGCTACTTCTAGATTAGACAAACCTATATATTTAAACACTCTTCGTGTTTTATTATATGTATTACACACTAGTACCTTGGCTCTAATGTATAATGTTAGTTATTCAGTAATTCTATAATGGCGGCCATAACAATAATCTTGACACATCATATCCATTCAAGTGGTCAGAGCGAATAAATCATAAAAGCCTATAATAGCTTATGTTTTATATGGTCGCCATATGCTTTTGTCTACCCCACAGCTACAACTTTGATTTAATATACTTTCCATTTTGATGAATATCTTCTCCCTAGACGAAGTCCCCTGAGGACACCAATGTAATAGATCGGCAAAATGTGTAGGGAGGTCAGGGCATTCCAGTGTACAAGTAGGGCCAAGTTCCAGTGTGGGGTTACCCTTCTAAGGGAGAGTAACACTGGTCAAGAAGGAAATAGGGTGAGATAGTGTGCCCCTATACTAATTACTGGCTGCTCCCAATTGAACCCCTGCCGGTGCCCTGTTTACTTGCACCAATAGTAGATAATACCATATCAAGTGAAGCAATTTTGATTTGTAATTGTAACTGTGAAATAATTACTGTTTGTGATTACAACTAGCAGTCTATAACCTGCCTGACTGACAAGCATTTTGTATTGTGTGTATTGTTTTGGGGTCATGATGATTCACTAGAATTTGTGGGATTTTTTTTTTTTATATGAACATATTAATAAAAGTTGCATTTTAATATGGAAGTTCCTCATGTGGAATCTGTAGGCACTATATAAATAAAAATTATTATTATTATTATTATTATATGGGTATATACTGGTTTTGTTGTAAATGATTATTATTTGATATCTGGGAAACAGTACCCTAGTCATCCCTACTGTAAGGAGATTATGAAGTTGTTATCCCCTTTGAAAAATGTTCCTGATTATAGAACAGAATAAACAGATACATTTCCTTGCATACTTTATGAATATTTCCTTGAATTAGTTTTGATGTATGAAATGTTGACTCAATTTTATTAGCGGACCATAGACACCACTGTTGGAGAACAGAACCAACTTTTTTTTTCCCCATATAATTAAAAAAGCAAGAATTTCCTCCCGCTAAGAATCATTGGGTGTTTTGTTAGCGTACATGGAAAATTGACTGGTCCCTACTCTATAAAACAATTGGCCTAACTAGCAGTAGTATTGGCTAGTGACACATCTGTCAGCCCACAAATGGCTATGCTCAAGGACCTATTGGTGAAGATGCTAGTATATTGGTTTGATACTGTTTGCATATTTAGCTTTAATGTTATTACAGATAATCTTATTAAAAAAATTGTAGTTCTGAATTTTTTCTGTGGACCACTTGTGTTGGCTTGAGAGTGCAGTCAGCTGTTGTTGACCCTGAGTGATATATATTATATATATGTGAAATAAACTTAATATATAAATTGCAGCTACTTGAAGCTGAGTACTGTATTTACACTGGTTTCCATTATTTTTGATGACAAGACTAGCGACATGTATAGACCCTAATGGACTTTATGAAAGTTAATCAAATTCATCAGAATTTATTGTTATCAGTTTGAAATCCGTCTGGCAAACTTGTTATGACTCTTAGATTAAGGCCACATGCAGCCGGACGGGTTCATGATTTGGCAGCAATGTCATGTGGCCATTGGCTGCTTCATGGAGACTGCCACCTGTGTTTACCCTTTTGAATGGAAGCCATGACCCTAGTCTCAAGAGCCTGACTAGGAAGTTGTGAAAGCCTAAGGTTGTGTTCACATGGCGAGAAATATGCAGAATGTCCATCCGTAAAACAGGGCAGATATACTGCAAATCGCGGGCGACGTTAGAATATGCTGGTACTAAGATGGCCCAGAAATGTGTGGTCCCCATAGACTGCAATGCATTTTCGAGTGGATTCCGTTGAAATATTGACATCAATTCTTTCGATGGAGGCCGGAATCAGAATTTTTGCAGCAGATGTTCCACCATGGAAATTCCACTGCATGCAATGAAATTCCTAAGCAGGATTTTTCTGACGAATTTTTCTTGGAAATTCCGTTGTGTGACCATGGCTGAGAAAGGGTTTTTTTTTTTCCTTCTTTAAAGCAGGTCCAATAAGTTTCCAGTCAGTAAAAAGTATCTATTGCTTGTACTGGTAGCATCGTGATCGGATGACTACTCTGATCACTACCTCACCGTCCTGGTTGTTGTCACATTTATGGCTCTAGTACAATAGAAACAGAATGTGATCTTCCTCAGTCAAGCAACAGATCTCTTTGGCTTGGTTCTCGGTCCCTGCCGCAGTGCTTGACTTGAAGACTTGTACCTGTAATTAGGATAGCAATACTGTCCTTTGTTTGCTCTGAAGGCTGAGCTGGAGCAAAATGTGCTTGCCATCAGTTATCTTTGTGGATCATGTCTTCCACCATAAATTGCTCTGTAACAGATGTGCATTTTCTTGAAAACTTTTTCGAAATAGGTGTTGTGCTCGGGAACAATGAATAACAAAATATCAGCTGCTCCCAAGTGTATAGTCTCCCGAGGTGCCTCTCTCACAAAATACAATGTCTGCCAGAGCTGGCTGGATTTTTTGTCTGTGATCCAACCTGTATGGCAGATGCTGGGTTGGTGAAGAAAAAAAAAATCTCCACCTACAACGGCTGCTCGTTAGGGCATGGAATGTGCCGTTAATAATGCATCTGTGAAACTCAGCTGCGAGGAAGCAGAGTAATTATCCCGCCGCAGTGTTCCGAGCATTGGTGTCATCACTTTGGGGGTTCCATTAACTCCAGCTTTGCCGGATAGGTGCAGTGGAGATCCGTTCACCCCCTTTTTTGTGTGAGCTGGGGTTAAATTTCTTTGCAGCCCTGTACATCACACACAGACACAAATAACGTGCCATGCCATAGCTCAGAGGTAATTTGCCTCTTTCAAACCTTTACGACCCCTGTGAATTTCTTTTTCTCCTTTCGCTCTCGCTGTTACGCCAGCTGAAATCCCCAGAAGAACAAAAGGTTTAGCTGAAGCTATGAAGCATGTATATATTCACCAGCTTCTGGCATTCAGATAGGGTAGGGAAAGAGGAGCGAAATAGAATGGGGGGGGGGGGGGGTGAATCAAAGTGCTCCATTGTACATGTTAATGCAGAGCAAAATGCACACAGCTAGGCATTAAACCTTAGCAGGATTTAGGCATTGTGCAAAGTGATACTCTGATCAGACTCGAGTCGGGTTGTGTGGCGGAGATGAAGGAATCTATTTATTTAATGTTAAAATAGGTAGATAGCTTAAGTGTCTTATCACGTTCAGTTTTACACTAGTAGGTTTTTTGTTTTTGTTTTTTTAAGTGGGGAGGAGAGTCAAAATAACGTTGGAGGTCTGGATGTACAAAAATGTTGTAAACCAGCAATACAAGGAATGATTTCTAATGAAAAAAATATTTATATATATATATATATATATATAATATACAATTTGAGATTATCTCTTGCTTTTTGATCAGTTTACCTTTATTTTTTAAAAGAAACGGACCTAAAGGCCCCCTGGGTATTTGTATTCTGAATGCATCCTGCCACACGGTATTTCTCATTCCTAGAGTTTTGTCGGTAAATCTGTTGTCGACTTTGCAACAAATACGGAACCCACATTTTGAAAACCTTCTCACCCTCACCCATTTTAAAGACCGAAAAGAAGGGGGAAAAAAACCAAAACAACCAAGTGTTTGAATACTGTGCTATGAAGGGAACAGCCCTGCAGTGAGGCAGTTGTGATATTAGAGCAGATCTCCTAAGAGTTCCCCTGGCTCCTGTGTACTCATCGGAGTGGCACAATCCCAGACAGCTGGTCTCTCAGCATGGGTTGCGCATGCAGCAAGGAAGTTGGCACACTGGCGTAGAACAGGTAATGCTCTAATTTCCCCTGTGCAGATGCGGCCAGGAATATCTTAATTTATTGGTGTGCTGGCATGCAGGGGGGAAGCTGGCAGTGCAGTCTTGCATAAGTATTAGCAACAACAACACACAAAAAAATTATTAATATATACGTAAGAGCCAATGTGATTCGGGCTTGGCTTTTGACTATGGTAGTTAGTAATCATTGCCTTTTGTAGTGTTTGGAAAGACCAGAACCCTTCCTAATTATTTAATTATAGATATGTAAGTAATACTCAGGGAGCAGCGAGCAACTGAGCATGCAAGAGTATTTAGTTACAGTATTAAAAAAGGATAATGAAATAGAACAGTCATTTTCTTCTGGATCAGCGTGAGCCAAAATTCCTTCTCCAATTTTTTTCCCCCTCTATAATCCACCAATAAAATTAAACTAGTCTGGCGTTCAGTGAGTGAATGAAGCTTTCACACCTCCCCAAAACATCAGAGCAGATGATGTATCCGCTCTGCATCTCTAACTTTGTGGAACGTTAAGTTCTGGTGACAGACACTCTTATAATTATCCCACAAAACCCTTCATTGTATTCATATCATTAATTTTGTTTGGGCTGTTAGATTTGATAGATACATTACGCGTTTATATTGCTCTTTTCATACACTAGATGGAATTGCCTTTGAACATTCAGCCGGCTAATTGCTGGTAATTTGTGTTACTAACGAGAGACAGAATAGTAGCATAACATTAAACTCAACAGTCGGTTAACAAATTTGCCTTTTCAGATGAGACGCACCGGTTGTGGCGGTGTAATCATGTTCTGTGTGTCTTTAAAATAACAAGGGGGGGGGGGGGGGGTTGTATACCCTCGGACGATTGGTAATATAAAGTGTACCAATGTAACAATTTTAAGAAAACATATGTGAGCAGGCAAAACACTTTTTTTATATTTTATTTCTCATGGGATTCCTATTCAGCTGTAGGTTGGGACGGGCTGGCACAATCAATACATTACAAAACAACAAATAAGAATAAATAGCCCCTGTTCAAAAGTCTGCATACTATTAGTTCTTAATACTGTGTATTAGCAGCAATGACTATGTGCAGTCTTTAGTAATGTTTTGAGGCTCCAAATTTTTGCAGGTGATAAAGCTGGTCCTTCATATTTGCAAAACACCATTTGGTCATCTAGCATGAACTGCACAATTTACATCTCCCCAGAGTGGCTCAATGGTATATTTTCATATGAACTAGCTCCAGATTTGTAAATTACTTCTAACTAAATTACTATTAAAACTAAATTACTATAAAAAATATTAATCCTTCCAGTACTTATCAGCTGCTGAAGTTGAGTTGTTCTTTCCTGTCTGACCACAGTGCCTCTGCTGACACCTCTGTCTGTCTCAGGAACTGTCCAGAGTAGCAAACCTTTCGGTCTGAGACAGACAAAGGTGTCAGCAAAGAGCGCTGAATAACTCAAATTCAGAAGCTGATAAGTACTGGAAGGATTAAGATTGTTTTTAATAGAAGTAATTTACAAATCTGTTTAACTTTCTGGAGCCAGTTGATATGAAAAAAAGTGTTTTACCGAAGTACCTCTTTAACCCCTTAACGACCACGAACGTAAATGTACGTCCTGGTGAGGAGGTACTTAACGCACCAGGACGTACATTTACATCCTGTACATGTCTGCGAGCATCAGAGCGATGCTTGTGTCATGCATTGCAGGTCCTGGCTGCTATCAGCAGCCGGGGACCCGCAGGTAATGGCGGACATCAGTGATTGCGCTGATGTCCGCTATTAACCCCTCAGATGCCATGATCAATACAGATCACGGCATGTTTAAATGGATGATTGGATCGCCCATGGCGCTGGCACGGGGATCCGATCCTAAAATGGCGGACAGAGGTCCCTCACCTGCCTCCGTCCGTCTCCTGGAGTCTTCTGCTCTGGTCTGAGATCGAGCAGACCAGAGCAGAAGATCGCCGATAACACTGATCAGTGATATGCCCTATGCATAGCACTGAACAGCATTACCAATCTAATGATTGCTATAAATAATCCCCTATGGGGACTATTAAAGTGTAAAAACAGTTGAAAAAAATAAAAAATTGTCTTCTTTTCTGTCGCATCATATTAAAAAAAAATATAAAAAATGTATTAAGCTTTATATACGCAAATGTGGTATCAAGGAAAAGTAAAGATCATGGCGCAAAAAATGTAGATTTTTTAAAGCGGTACAATAATAGAAAAAGTGTCATTTTAATCATATTGACCCGCAGAATAAAGAAAACATGTAATTTTTACCGTAAAGCCTCCAAAATTAGCAAAATTGTTTTTCATTTAAATTTCCTCACTGAAAAAAATTAAATGTATGGCTTACCCAAAAAAATTATGGTAAAATGAGGTGTCATTACAAAGTACAATTGGTCATGGGAAAAACAAGCACATATGGTTTTGTTGTTGGAAATATAAGAGTTATGGATTATAGAAGGCGAGGAGGAGAAAACAAAAACATAAAAAAGGTCAAAATGGGCTTGGCCCTTAAGGGGTTAAGGTCAGAGGACTGTGGTCACTTCAAAACCTTAAACTTTTTTGGCTCAATGGAAAGTTCAAGAATGCAAATTGTCTGTCTGAATTGCCTGCCAGTATTTTGTGATAAATTGCAATTAATTGATCAATTGACAAGATTTCCTGTGCCTTTTTAGAGCTCACTCACCCCCACCCCTAAAAAAAATTATAAAAAAAATAGTGTGTGGGTGTCTTCTGAATGTGCCAAGATGGCTGATAAGCTAAAGGAGAGTCTGGTATACTGGATATCCACTTGCCCAACTTTTTTTTCCTTTCTTGTGCTACAGAGGTCATCCATATAGTTTCTACTTCACTATGGTCCCTTTTAACAAGTTCTCCAAAATTGTACCCCTATAAGTTTTTAGAAGATCAAGCAATAAATGTGTGTATGGTTTAAAGGGGTATTACAGGAATTATTTGACTGTCGTCTAACAATTCTTATGTGATTATTGCCCCCATATTTATTTTTAACAGCATACAAAATTACTCCTGTCTCTGGATATCCCAGGATACAGTGCGTCGACACCTGACACCACTAGTCAGGTGATCAGAGGGAGCCTGTCCTGCTTCACTTTTGCAACAGCTGTAGGGCCATTGGTTAGGAAACACTGTTTCAATGGGTGTGGTGGCTGATGTGTGGGAGGAAGGAAAGTGATCTCATACTTACAAGCATGGGACTGTGGGATGTGTAGTTTAGAGAACATAATCCAACAGGAAATACCCAGTTCTGGCAGGTAAGTACTACAATCACCTTATGGTGGATAGCCCCTTTTAATTTCTTTGAGTAGCATCCTATTGGATTTACTCGTATCAATATATTATAAATATGTCACATTCATAATCGTATAAGGCGGTTGTGCATTTGAACTTTGAAAATTAATTACAATTGGAAATTTGATTAAATTCAAGGCCACTATTTAATAACCATATATGAATTTTTACAGTACTAAAGGTTTTGTTGCAGAGCAGATTAGATCTGACATTAATAGTTATGGCACATAAATCCTTCCTTGGTTCGTTGTGTTTAAAAAAAAAAAAAAAAAAATGTGAATATATTCATTATATTGGGTTCTGCTGTTCCATGGATCCCACTACTTCTCACAGAGCTGCACAGCTACCAATGTTCTTTAAACTCTGACTGCATTTTATTAGGATTGAAATACTAGAACCCAAAATAAAGCTTAGGTTCTTCAGAAAATAGATTTCTAAAAGAACAAATGGGTTAAAGCTTTAGGAAGGACAGATATATCAATCTCATTCATGAGCGTGTGACTCCTGACTTTCCAATTTCATATTTCCCAAGTGTCTTTGATTATTATCTTTGTCTGGGTCTTCACATGTATGTGCTTATAAAAACTATTTTCGTATATTGCTTTTGCTGTATAGATGCACATACTAAGGCTAAGTTCACACTGCTGTTCACATCTCTCCTGTTCGGGGTCTTTCCTAGCGCAGGACAGACTCTGAAACAGAACAGAGCCCTACAGAAACTGCCGGGTCCCGAAGGACCCCATTCACTATTTCTTTCTCCGCTAAACTCCCATCATTCTGAAGGAATTGCAGATGGAACTCCAAATAGTGGCATCTGACGGCATTGTGAACCTAGCCTAAGGACTTTGGCATAAGTAATGATATCATGAAGGAACTACTAGTTAGTTGGTTGCATGTAAGTTCCTGATAGTGTAGTGTAGAGCATTGTAAGCCCATGGTACAGATAAGTGTAGTGTTTTACTGGGAGACCTTGGCTAGCATAGTTTAAAAGCATAAATCGTGTCACTACCTCTTAGCACCCAGCTGAAAACACAGTACTGATATACTTTGAATGGCTACCCAGAACCTAATAGGCCCCCATTCTGACACAGTGGTGGACCCAGCAAAAGTCAACAAGTTTTGGACCTGACTTATATCCAGTTATTTGTCTCTAAGGATTTGTTGAAATATACTGAAATTACCATATTAAACCATAGTTTTTCAGAATAATTTCCTTAGGTGGGCCCAAGGGACTGAGTCAGGTTAGATACCTGATTGAGACTCCTGATCACTAGCTAGTCCTTATTGGGGCCCACAAAAATACACTGCTCCAATAAATAAAGGGGACACTAAGAGAACACATCCTAGATCTGAATGAATTCACTATGAAATACTTTTGTCTTTACATAGTTGAATGTGCTGACAACAAAATCACACATTTGACTTCCATTGATAATTTTTGTATCAACCCATGGTGGTCTGGATATGGAGTCACACTCAAAATCAAACCACATTACAGGCTGATCCAACTTTGATGTAATGTCCTTTAAAACAAGTCAAAATGAGCCTCAGTAGTGTGTGTGGCCTCCACGTGCCCGTATGACCTCCTTACAACACCTGGGCATGCTACTGATGAGGTGGCTGATGGTCTCCTGAGGGATGTTCTCCCAGACCTGGACTAAAGCATCCGCCAACTCCTGGACAGTCTATGGTGCAACGTGGCGTTGGTGAATGGAGCAAGACATGATGTCCCAGATGTGCTCAATCAGATGCAGGTCTGGGGAACTGGCGGGCCAGTCCATAGCATGAATGCCTTCCTCTTGCAGGAACTGCTGACACACTCCAGCCACATGAGGTCTAGCATGGTCTTGCATTAGGAGGAACCCAGGGCCAACCGCACCAGCATATGGTCTCACAAGGGGTCTGAGGATCTCATCTCGGTACCTAATGCAAGTCAGTCTACTTCTGGCAAGCACATGGAGGGCTGTGCGGGCCCCCAAAGAAATGCCACCCCACACTATTACTGACCCACCGCCAAACCAGTCATGCTAGAGGATAATGCAGGCAGCAGAACGTTCTCCACGGTGTCTCCAGACTCTGTCACATGCTCATTGTGAACCTGCTTTCATCTGTGAAGAGCACAGGGCACCAGTGGCGAATTTGCCAATCTTGGTGTACTCTGGCAAATGCCAAATATCCTGCACGGTGTTGGGTTGTAAGCACAACCCCCACCTATGGACGTCGGGCCCTCATACCACTCTCATGGGGTCTGTTTGTGACCGTTTGAGTGGACACATGCACATTTGTGTCCTGCTGGAGGTCATTTTGAATTTCAATAAAATGCTGGTGTTACCCGAATTTTTTTCATTTTCACAAGGGGTAATAGGAGAAAAAGCCCCCCAAAATGTGTAACCGAATTTCTTTGGAGTATGGAAATACCCCATATGTGGATGTAAAGTGCTCTGGGGGCGCAATACAATGCTCGGAAGAGAAGGAGCGCCATTGGGCTTTTGGAGAGAGAATTTGGTTGGAATTGAAGGCCATGTGCATTTACAAAGCCCCCATGGTGCCAGTGGAACAGTGGACCCCCACCCACATGTGACCCTATTTTGGAAACTACACCCCTCACAGAATTTAAAAAGGGGTGCAGTGAGCATTTACACCTCACTGGCATTTGACAGTTCTTTGGAACAGTGGGCTGTGCAAATGAAAAATTAAATTTTTCATTTTTACCGACGACTGTTCAAAAAATGTCAGACACCAGTTGGGCATAAATGCCCACTGTACCCCTTGCTACATTCCGTGAGGGGTGTTCATTTCCAAAATGGGGTCACATGTGGGGGGGGTCCACTGTTCTGGCATCATGGGGGCTTTGTAAACGCACATGGCCTTCAATTCCAGCCTAATTCTCTCTCCAAAAGCCCAATGGCGCTCCTTCTCTTCTGAGCCTTGTAGGTCGCCCGCAGAGCACTTTACATCCACATATGGGTTATTTCCATACTCAGAAAAAATGGTGTTACCGATTTTGGGAGGCTTTTTTCCTATTACCCCTTGTAAAAATGAAACATTTGGGGTAACGCCAGTATTTCAGGGAAATGTTTTATTTTAATTTCCAACTTAAAGAAAATTTGTCGAAGACCTGTGGGGTGTTAAGGCTCACTAAACCCCTTGTTACGTTCCTTGAGAGGAGTAGTTTCCAAAATGGGGTCACGTGTGTTTTTTTTTTTTATTGCGTTTGTCAGAACCGCTGTAACGATCAGCGACCTATGTGCAAATTGCCAATTTAAATTGCCTCAAATGTACATGGCGCTCTCTCACTCCTGAGCTATGTAGTTTGCCCACAGAGCATTTTACGCCCACATATGGGGTATTTCCGAACTCGGAAGAAATTGCTTTAGAAATTTTGGGGGTCTTTTTCTCCTTTTTACCTCTTGTGAAAATGAAAAGTATGGGGCAACACCAGCATGTTAGTGTAACATTTTTTATATTTTTACACTAACATGCTGGTGTAGCCCCCAACTTTACCTTTTCATAAGGGGTAAAAGGAGAAAAATGACCCAAAATTTGTAACTCAATTTCTCCTGAGTATGGAAACACCTCATAAGTGACCCTAAACTGTTGCCTTGAAATACGACAGGGCTCCGAAGTGAGAGAGCGCCATGCACATTTGAGGCTTAAATTAGGAATTTGCTATAGGGGCGGACCCGGAGACAAAGATGGGGCTGGTCTCCACCAAAGCCCTACAGCAGTGTTTCCCAAACAGGGTGCCGCCAGCTGTTGCAAGACTCCCAGCCTGCCATGACAGTCAATGGCTGTCCGGCAATACTGGGAGTTGTTGTTTTGCAACAGCTGGAGGCTCTCTTTAGGAAACACTGCCCTATGAGACGTCTCTCATTTTTATTGAGGGGGGGGGCGTGTATATGGAGTGTTTTACCCTTTATTTTGTGTTAGTGTAGTGTAATGTTTTTAGGATACATTCACACAGGCGGGGGGAAACCCCAAACCTTCAGCTCTTGCAAAACTACAACTCTCAAAATGCACGGACAGACCGTACATGTTGGGAGTTGTAGTTTTACAACAGTTGCAGGCACAATGGTGGGTAACCACTGAGTTAGGAAACAGACTCTAGCTCAATGTTTCCCAATCAATGTGCCTACAGCTGTTGCAAAACTACAACTCCCAGCATGCACTGACAGCCGAAAGGCATGCCAGGAGTTATAGTTATGCAACAACTGGGGAAGTACAGTTTGGAGACCGCTAAGTAGTGGTCTCCAAACTGTAGCCATCCAGATGTTGCAAAACTAAAACTTCAAGCATGTCCAGGCATGCTGGAAGTTGTAGTTCTGCAACATATAAAAGGCCAGATATTGCAGAACTACACGCCCAGCATCCCTGACTGTTTGGGTATGCTGGGAATTGTAGTTTTGCAACATCTGGAGGGCTATAGTTTGGAGACCACCCTATAGTGGACTCCAAACTGTGACACTTCAGATTTTTGGCTGTCTGGGCATGCTGGGAGTTGTAGTTTTGCAACTTTTAGAATGCCACAGTGAAGATCACTTACCAGCAATCTTCACTGCAGCCTCCTCCACTGCCGCACTCCTCCTCCTGCCGCTGCTGGTCCGGTAAGCCTGCCATGCTCTCCCCCTAACCCCCCCCCCCCGTGCTCTTCCCAGACTTCGATCGGTGGGCAGAGTGGGGGAAATGAACTTTAACCCCCCCGCCCCCAACTGCCATTGGTCGGTCGTACTGACTGACCAATGGAAGGGGATAGGAGGAGTGGCACCACCACTGCCACCTCGCTCCTATCCTTAAGGATGCTCGGAGCTATTCTCCCAAATAAATATATACTGCTTACAATAGCCAGCACTCAATGGATATTTAATTTTAAAATTATTATATTTTATTAACAATGAACAACTGTTAGGCATATAAACCCCATGCAGCAGACATCCTAAGATGCAGGAGAAACTCTCATAACTAACGCACTACTTCATAGGTATATTTACTAAGCACACATAATTGAATGTAAAGGTATTACTGAAAAGCACCTCTTTGTACAAGGTGAGTGAAAAAGAATGGTGCAAAAGTAAAGGCATACTAAAAGGTGTACTGCAGCTTAAGACAACTTATCCCCTTTCTTCAGGATTAAGTGTCTGATTGTGGGACATCCGAGCACTGGGACTCTTTCCCCCCCCCCCCCCCCCCCTCCACCCCTCCACAATCTCCCATGCGGGGACCCGGAACTGCCATGCATTAAGCATGTTGAACACAGCATGGCACAGCATTGCCAACATGCCCCCTCCATGTATCTCCATTGGAGAGATGCAGTGTCTGTGGATCTCCACCTCTCCCATAGAGCTGAGTGGAGGGGGCATGTCGGTCGACCTCTTAGTAAGGTAGACAACACAAGCATTAGCAGTGCAGTGCCGCGGCAGTTCCAGGTCCCCGTACGGGAGATCATATGGGGGGGGGGGGGGGATTGGGTCCCATCAGTCGGAACTAACGCCATATATGTCACTCTGGATGGGGAGATACTGTCGGGACTTGCCGTTGGACTACTTAACCGCGTCCTGGCGGCAATTTTAAATTAATATCACTTTAAATGCCCGAGTGTCTCAGAGTCATTTATTGTGTTTTTCAATCGCAATAGCTGGACCAGTGCTTTATACTGGCTGCATACTGATGCCAGATTTCCTATAATAAATTTTCTTTATTATGAATAACCAGGCTGTAATTTTGCACCATTCTTCTCGAATCGCCCTGTATAAAAGAAATTGAGTGAAATATAAAATATATATGTATAAAAATGGCTTACAAGGTAATATGAGCATACTTTCATCTGAGCGACAAGTCTTATTTAAATCAAAAACCGCATACATTGCCCCCACCCCCCTGCACTACGTAAGCGCGCCTGATTTTATTTCAATTGAGCGTTTGCTATTCCGAAAACTGCACTTAATAGGATTGAATGAAAAGGGACGTTACTTTTCATCACACAAGACAACAAAGAAAGCCGAGCAAACGAAAATATTATTTCGTTTGAACAAATTACAGCGCAGCTCTCTGGGGCTCTTCCTGGGCCTAGATGAGGAAAAGCACTTAAACAGCGTTCCATCAAACTAAATTTTTAACTACAATTTTTCCTCAGATAAAATGTGTTGGGAGGATTCAAAGAAGATTAGAGTTCACCTCAGCAGCGGTATTCAAATTTGAACAGCTAATGGAAGTCTGCAAGAAACTGTTAATGTCTATATCTGGCCTCTCAGGAATTCTGACTTCAGAATTCTTATAAAAACACACTGAGTTGATTTCATTTCCGTGTCTCCATAGACTGTATTCGTGTAATTTCAGTAAGTGTTATAAGTGTTATTTTAAGTACTATAATGATAATCCCCTCCGACAATAAAGTTCGGGATCCCAACTTCTAGAGGTAAAGTAATATTTATCACCGATTCCAATTTAGCTTTTGTTTGATCTTTTTTAACCATGTGGCAGCCACTATGGCTTCGGTAGTGTTTAAAAACAAATATACACACACTTTTGCTTTGGATTATGCGAGTGGACCTATTAAACTACTAAGGGCCACATGCATGATGGATGTCTCGGAGGGAAAGTGGCCATGCTGCCCACAGCTACTAGAATCCAAGCGTTGTGTTCCTAGTTTGGTTTTTAGAGCTGGGTTCATGCATACTATTGTGGTCTGTATTTAGTTGTCATTTCGGTCGGTATTTTTATCCAAAACCAGGAGTGGGTCCAAAATTCAGGAATAAAGGTGCAAATCTTTGTCAGTTCCACTATTGGCTTTAGTTAAAAATACTTAACAAACTAATGTCCAAATACAGAACAAAATACATTTTTAAAAACATTTTTTTAAGAACTTAAAAACAAAATATTGACTGTCTAAAAGAGGCAATGATGGCCAAAAAATGTAATCACAGACTCAAACGGACTCACCTGCTGCGGGTTCCATAAATGAGGAATACACTTAACAATTGATGTTTAAAAAAAAAAATAGTGTTTACATTTTACTAAATACACAAAACACTGATAAATGACTGATTGTTGGGGTCAGACCACTGGGATATGTTTGTGTTGCAAGTTCCATGATGTCCTGTGCCAGATAGGGGCGAAGAAAAAGAATGACTGATTATTCAGTAAAGGTGTACCGCTATGGGGGTGAGAACTATTTTCTGTTCTCACCTCAAGAGCAAAAAGAGCTAGCTACAGCTCTGTTTGTAATGCACATCATGTAACAATGTTTAGCACTTATAAGATCGCTGTTATAAGAGCCTTGTAGTTTGCAGACTGTTTTAAAGATGTTTTATAATTTTTAAAAAGTGACTTGTAAATTTTTTAATAATATTTAATATAATTTTTATAAATAATTGCTATACATAAAAGCCAGGTAAGAAGTCCAGAATGGAAGGTAACTCTTGTCACTACATTCTCATGGCATGAAGGACATTTCTATAAGAATCTGCATGTCATACTGAATAACAGTATTATTTCACTAACCAAGCACACACCCTATGCGTATTACAGCAAGGCAAAGTGTTCTACACCCCTATTAAGGCCCTCTGTAGGCCATAAATAGCCATTTTTAATAGTGATTCGCAGTGAATAAATTCGGATTGAAACAAATTTATTTGGGAAAATTCGACGAATCGTCTGAATCAAATTTTTCGCCAATTCGCTCATCTCTAGAAATCAGCAACATAAATTTAGAACAGATTTTAAGTATAAGTACTATAACCTGTACTGTAAGACTTTTCATGTACATAGTTTTACCATTCTCCTGTAGTTGGTGACCAAGATAGTCACCTGCATATGTAAATACAGCCTAAACTGTTTTGATCCTAAGGGCATGTGCACGCAGTGTATTTTTCTGAGCGGAAAAATATGAGACAGAAAATTCCAAGGGTAGCCTCAGATTTCTGGCATGAGTTTGCACACTTTTGTCATGGTTTGTGACACACATTAGCCTTATTCAGCCAGGTTATTTTGCATCCTGCATTTTGTGTGTGTTTTCTGTCTGGAATAAGTTCCAATATTCTAGTATATAAAATGTACAAAAAAAAAAAAAAAACAACCCCCCCCCCCCCAAGAAAAAAAACCAGACTGATATACCTCACTAAACACAAAGGGCTGCCACCAGGTAGCCTGTATGTATGCTGATCAGAGAATAGGCAACATATTTCTCCCTGCACAGAAAATGGGTTGTCCAGGATCATAAAATAGTTACACCCCTTCCTCCCACCAATGGCACCTCTTTTAGAGTCTTGATTACTTTAAAGGGGTATTCCAGGAAAAAACTTTTTTTTTTATATATCAACTGGTTCCAGAAAGTTAAACAGATTTGTAAATTACTTCTATTAAAAAATCTTAATCCTTTCAGTACTTATGAGCTTCTGAAGTTAAGGTTGTTCTTTTCTGTCTAAGTAATCTCTGATGACACGTGTCTCGGGAAACGCCCAGTTTAGAAGCAAATTCCCATAGCAAACCTCTTCTAAACTGGGCGGTTCCCGAGACACGTGTCATCAGAGATTACTTAGACAGAAAAGAACAACCTAAACTTCAGAAGCTCATAAGTACTGAAAGGATTAAGATTTTCTAATAGAAGTAATTTACAAATCTGTTTAACTTTTTGGAGCCAGTTGATATATATATATATATATAAAAAAAAAGTTTTTTCCTGGATAACCCCTTTAATGTAGCTGAGCTGTAATACTAGACCCATCTCCTAGAAAAGTGACCCTGTTTATGGGAAAAGAAAACGAATTGTACACTCCTTTTTCTAATACAGTATTGGACAACCTCCTTAATCAAATTCTCTGATTTATTGTCAAATTGTATTACTCATAATGCAAATTAAAGTCTGTCAGCTAAAAAATGACCTAGTATATTACACACGTTCAGATTTTCCAAGTATATTTATCTAAGTGTATAAAACTTCTTTAATATTTACTGAAAAGGTGGATTTGTTTCTAATGTTCAAGAGCAATACAATTATACTGCAGAACAGAGGACCTTCTCAGAGGTGTGTAGCTAGTACGTCTCCGCTCCCCAGCCGGCAACATAGTCTTGCTAAATGAACACAAGCATTTCCACGTCCCCATGGGTGATATAGTGTTGAGGACGAGCAAAAAGTCACATGTTTAGTTGAAGGCAGCATTGGGTACTTCTGATCCTTAAAAGCGCCCGCTAAGTTCTATCACAGACCTGCTCTTGATTCCCTTGTTGGTTCTGTGTTTTCCAGCAAGTCTCACTTGAGAAAATGCACATGCCATTTGTAAAGTCGCCGTCATTAGTCACAGTCTATTGCTCTCTGACTCGCAGGTGTGTTGCGCACTTCTCTTCCTGAGAATAGCATTGTCTTCTAGGAGTACAGCACAACGGCTGGAACCTCTTAGTGATAAAACCTGAAATGTACCCCAAAGTGATCATAAAGGAAACAGATTTGCCCCATGTGAATAATGATCTAGTATGCATGCCATTGTTTACAGTCCATCGTAAGAAATCACTGTATAGTGCAGCGAGTAGATGCGCCAAGTGAAAAGAAAGGAAAGGAGTAAAATAAAAAAAAACTCTAAAACACCTTACATAATTGTTTTAAAGGAGTTGACCTGGAAAGAAGAAAAATTGTTGCTGGGGGTGGGGGAAAAATATATATATAAAAAAAAAAAAACTCTATACTCATCTACAGCAGTCCCCCTCAGCTGCCGCACCAGTGCTCCCAGCCCTCTTGTCTTCCCAGCTGGTTCCTGGTGAGTCATCCCTGCAGGAAATTCCCTTTTCAGCCAATCACTTGACTGAGGCCGGACACCACTGCAGCCGTGATTGGCTAAGTGGACACTTCTTGTGGGGGACAACATGTCATTAGGGAACAACAGAGAGAACTGGGGACTGAGAATGTCGGTGCTGCAGGGTAGAGGAGTTTAGTTTTTTTCCCCACTCCTAACCAAATATCTCTGAGATATATATAGATAGAGATATATAGATAGATAGATAGATAGATATATATATATATATATATATATATATATATATATATATATATATATACACATATACACAGTGGTCCCTCAAGTTACAATATTAATTTGTTCCAGGATGACCATTGTATGTTGAGACCATTGTATGTTGAGACCAGAACTCTATGGAAACCTGGTAATTGGTTCTAAAGGCACCAAAATGTCATCCAAAAATAGGAAAAAAGTGAAAATTAAAGAAAAATAAGTAGATAACTAATGCAGATAAAGCAAATCCTTACATATAAAAGTAAGAAAGATCTGCTGGGAGCTGTAATCACTGTCTATGTCAGTGTTTCCCAAGCGGGGAGCCTCCAGCTGTTGCAAAACTACAACTCCCAGCATGCCCGGACAGCCAAAGGCTGTCCGGGCATGCTGGGAGTTGTAGTTTTGCAACAGCTGGGGGCACTCTGCTTGGGAAACACTGGTCTATGTATAGGACAGGAGCTTCTTCAGGGTCCTGTACAGTACACAGTGTACTAAAAAAGTAATGGCGTCGCCCTCACCTGGTGTCTAAAGGAGCAGCTAACCCTGGTACAGGTAAAGAGTACAGAACATGTAATACCTCCCTGTACTGTAGGGGGCGCTACCAGGCACCAGTCAGTGCATACACTTCAGTAATACAGGGGTTTTACAAGCGAATGCCCATTCTGATTGGTCGGTTCTTCCGGTCATTGACACGTTTCACAGATCTGGACTGTCTGTACATTGTATGTTGTGTCTGGTTTCAACTTACGATGGTCCAGAAAAGACCATTGTATGTTGAAACTATTGTATGTTGAGGCCATTGTAAGTTGAGGGATCACTGTATATGTATATTAGAGAGAGAGAGATAGATATATAATATATATAAAATTTTAAAGGATTTGCATCAACTGGAAAGCTGCAATTATTATTTTACCAAAAACCAGGAGTGGGTCTGAAGGTGTAAATCTTTCAATGATTGTTTTTCTGTGTGTGTTTATTTCCTAGTTTTGGCCAAAAATATTTGCCGAATAGTAAAAATAAATATGAGGTGATAAACTGTCCCAGACACTGTTGTAGACGTCTCTTGTATTGCTGGAAGGGATTCCAATGATTCAAGACCATATTGAGGATTTGCCTTTTCGAAGTAATTCCTATAATAAACTTTTAGATTGCACTGTATTGATTGAAGTGAAATGTTGGTCAGTTAGTAGGAACGCACAGATTTCGGGCCTTTCCCACAGTTTAATATGGGTGTTGTATATCTTACCCTGCGATAGTTTTCTTTGCTGTTGCTTTAAGAAAGTATGGCTGCCCTCTTTCCCATCTCATGCATCAGTCTCCCTTGGTATTGGTGCGCTCCCCAGATTGGTCTGGATTGCTATGTGCCACTGGCCTGCCTGAATAATGCAGGAGACATCATTACAAAACTGTACCGTTGCCTCTATTAGATCTCCACTGCTGCCTATTAGCAGGTTATATTACAGGGAAGGGGCTTCTGTAATGGCCACAAACGTGTTAAATATATTTATTGTAAACGGGATATGAATGTATATGACGGGGTCCGCAGGAGGAAGCATTGATATTGCAGTCTGGAATAGTAATTTTATTTTCCCATCTCTCTTCCATGCCCTTATTCCACTGAGCCCTGGTACTGCTTTGCCTTGCTGTATCATTTAAGATAAAAGAAGGAGCTCCATATTTCTTACGGTGAACTCCTATTACATCTACACAGCAAAGAAATGTGCCCTTGCATGACTAATAGCGATGAGGTATTAGATCATTATTGCCATCAGTGCAAAGTGCTTGGCAATAAAGTGCAAAGGAGCCTGCTTAGAAGCGTGAGAGACAAATTAGAAATGTTCAAGCCACTTGCTCTGCCTGTCCCCTGCTGTGTCTGCTCTTATCCACAATACAAACACATAGCCAGTGACAAATCTGTTTGCCGCTGTCATGATACAGGGATAGGAGAGCTGGAGAGCATTTTGGGTAGTCGTGACCCCCAATATATTCCCAGGTGGGACAGTAAAGTATCAGCGCACAGCACAGCCCAATCCGATCAGCTTTAGGATCAGAGTATGTGTGAGACCCTGATGTAGTATAAATGCTCTGATTTCATGTTTCTCTTATTTTATACCTTTATACCTCCCCTTCTTTCTCCTCTCTCTCTCTCTCTCTGTCTCTCTCTCTCTCTGTCTCTCTCTTTCTGTCTCTCTCTTTCTGTCTCTCTCTTTCTGTCTCTCTCTTTCTGTCTCTCTCTTTCTGTCTCTCTCTTTCTGTCTCTCGCTCTCCGTCTCTCTCGCTCTCCCTGTCTCTCTCGCTCTCCCTGTCTCTCTCGCTCTCCCTGTCTCTCTCGCTCTCCCTGTCTCTCTCGCTCTCCCTGTCTCTCTCGCTCTCCCTGTCTCTCTCGCTCTCCCTGTCTCTCTCGCTCTCCCTGTCTCTCTCGCTCTCCCTGTCTCTCTCGCTCTCCCTGTCTCTCTCGCTCTCCCTGTCTCTCTCGCTCTCCCTGTCTCTCTCGCTCTCCCTGTCTCTCTCGCTCTCCCTGTCTCTCTCGCTCTCCCTGTCTCTCTCGCTCTCCCTGTCTCTCTCGCTCTCCCTGTCTCTCTCGCTCTCCCGGTCTCTCTCGCTCTCCCGGTCTCTCTCGCTCTCTGTCTGTCTGTGTCTCTGTCTGTCTGTCTGTGTCTCTGTCTGTCTGTCTGTGTCTCTGTCTGTCTGTCTGTGTCTCTGTCTGTCTGTCTGTGTCTCTGTCTGTCTGTCTGTGTCTCTGTCTGTCTGTCTGTGTCTCTGTCTGTCTGTCTGTGTCTCTGTCTGTCTGTCTGTGTCTCTGTCTGTCTGTCTGTGTCTCTGTCTGTCTGTCTGTGTCTCTGTCTGTCTGTCTGTGTCTCTGTCTGTCTCTTTTTTTTTTCTTTTTCTGTCTTTCTTACTCATGTTTTCTTTCTCCCCCCCCCCCATACCTATTAAAGTATGGTGATAAATGCAGTTATAGTTACATTTTTGTCAGTTTTTCCCCCTCAAATATTAATGAAATTATAAATGTGTCCGCTGGAATGATCTGCACTACTACCCAAACCAGATGAATGTATAATAGAAAATCGCTCATCATGCAATTCCTAATTGAAAAGTAATGGGTTGTAATTCTATAACTTTTTCCCCCCACAAAAGATGCAGCTTTGGGGTCAGCCTGACCTGAAAGCGTTGTGTTATACTTTTGCTTGTGTATTATTACAGGATTTTGAGGTTTCTGTCCCTTTGAAAATAGGAGTCTCTAATTGTTTGGAGTGGCTGTGGAGCATGGGCTAGTGTGAAAATGAGGTTGAGCAGCAAGACATATTTAATTTCCTTCACAATAATTGTCCACATGCTGTGTACCCTTTTCCTGGTTAAACAGCTTTTTGTGAAAGAAGAGGATTTCACTATAAAATGCAAACTGTTGCTCTTTCCTCACTGTCCTAGACCCTTAACCCTACTGTTGCTGTATGGTCTGCTTTGTAACTGGTCACTTGGATGAAATACTGTCCTGTACTATTAACAAGAGTCAGTCTATTAATTTTACGTTCATAGTGCACAGTCAGCGTAGTCATAAGTTTTTAGGTACTTTAAAGGAATTTTTGGTGTTTTTTTTTTTTTTTTATTAATTCTTCATTTTCCTATTATAAAATAAAATATTCCTGAAATATTACGTTAATACTGACCACTAAGCCTAAAACTGATGTTCCTGTTATACGGAGAAGGCGGCTGTAATGGGATGTCTACAGCAGGCCTGGGCACCCTTAGGCACTGCAGATGTTTTGGACTATATCTCTTAAATTGTTTTGGCAGCATTTTGGCTGTAAGAGAATCATGGGAGATGTACTCCAAAACATCTGCAATGTCGAAGGTTTCCTATGCTTGTTCTCCAGCTTTACAGTGGATGGTAACACTAATGGGTAGAAAAGACAATAGATGAAGCTCACAGCTCAGCCTCCCCTCCCTCTCCCAATGGAATAATATCTTTAAAGGTCCCAGACTATACCCAGTAACTTCTCGCATTCATGTAAAAGGGACAGTTCCTGTCTATTGTTACCTATGTCCATGGGGCATGCTGTAAATTACAGCAGCACAGGCAAGATGGCTTCCCCATAATAATGTACAAAAAAAGTAATAAAAAATTACGATCAGAAAATGGAAACATATTAGAAAATTATGTTTCAGTAGCTGGATTTAATCAGTAGAAAAAATATATTGCCTAGATTACTTTTTTTAATGGGGTACTCTGCCCCTAGACATCTTATCCCCTATGTAAGTGATAGGGGATAAGATGTCTGATCGCGGGGGTCCCACCGCTGGGGACCCCTGCGATCTCTGCTGCTGCACCCCAGACATCCGGTGCATGGAGCGAAGGCTTGTGATGTCAAGGACATGCCCCACTCGTGATGTCACGGCCATGCCCCCTCAATGCAAATCTATGGGAGGGGGCGTGACGGCTTGCATTGAGGGGGCATGGCCGTGACGTCACGAGCCTCCGGAGCTGCATTCGATGCTCTAAAAGAACACCAGATGCAGCAGGGAGATCACGGGAGTCCCCAGGGGCGGGAACCCCACAATCGGACATCTTATCCCCTATCCTTTGGATAGAGGATAAGATGTCTAGAGGCAGAGTACCCCTACCAACACTCCAAAAACTTTCATAAAATATGTAAATCCCCAATGGAAATTAGACACGGAGTCCCTCTTTGAACAGGAATTGGGTATCTTTTCTTAAAGGAATAGGTTTGTTGGTTTCCCATACATATACGAACACCTCTGCTCTAGCAGCTAATGTCCAGGCACCCTGCAGCCAACTCTTTATTGCTGACATTATGACCTCAAGGTCATGCTCTTTGTCTAGGAGGCAAGGTTTTTATGAAAGTCTACTGCTGCCTGCTAGACCCTTTATAGAAATAATAGGGAAGAAGAAGAGCGTTGTAAGTCTGTAAGTGTTACTGATAATGAAGGTGGGTGAGTTGTTGCTGTATTCTTCTTTTTTGTGTGCATCACTCCAGCCAACCATAGACAATCTAAAGTGTTTTTTGGGCTATTCTACTGTGCTCTAACTGTAGTCAGTAAATGAAGGACGGGTTTATGTTGGATTTTTAACATGCCCAATCCTACTTTCTATCCTACGAGATAAGCACTAGAGATGTCAAGCGTCTGGTTATCCCCCACTCCCAGTGCACAAACTCAATGTTCAGGTGAACTAGAAACGTAGGAAGATGGCTATTGCCCAATAGTTATATTACCGTATGCTGAGTAAATGCATTCTGCAAGTTGCAAGATATGTGCGCTCTATAACCAATAAGCACTTACCAGAATTCCTTAACCCTACCATTAATATCTTGCATGTAGACCACATCTGAGAGGTTTAAAATTCCTCATGCAATGTAGGGAGGCTGTTTATAAAGAAACTTCCAACTACTCCTTTTTGGTAAAAGGTTTTATGTGGACTTAAAATTTGTTCAAGCATTCTTTGAGCTGTCCTGTAATATAGAGAATTCAGAGCAGTTCCCAGTGGTCTGTCGAATTTTCCCTGCCCTCCAACCACAGTTTGCACAAATCCTTTCTTTATGCGTTTCATTTATCATTCAGGAGAGAGACGCTGGGCGTAGAGGTCAAATGCTCGGAGCAAGGATTCAGACAATGTTATGCTGTAGAATGTCGTGTGCTATTGTTAAGGGGAAAAACTTAATGCATTCCACTTTTTATTTGTGTATGTTTTCTTTCCTGAAGTTCCTAGCATACTTCCCCAGAGAACCTGTGTTTAATGCTTTTCCAAAATTCAGATTATTATGAGCTTCTATATAGAGCAAGTAGTATGCATTAAACACAACAGAAAATAAACTGGAGAAGCTAAACGTGGCATATTTGTTTAATATAACAGAGTGGTTCTGTCTTCACCTGCAGCATCACTACAATGTTACCTTAGCTAGGGCTGCATGGCTTCTGCGCCGTAGGTACAGTGTCCCAAATATTGCTTATACTTTAGGGTCCTTGATCATTGCTTCCTTCCATGACCCTGTATGTGTGTGTGTGTGTGTGTGTATGTATGTGTGTGTGTATATATATATATATATATATATATATATATATATATATCTATATCTATCTATCTATCACAACTTGGATATATCAAATGGGGCCAATATGGATGTCAAGCCAGATGCATGTACCACCATGGAGGGCTGCAGGGCGATGGCTGCAATTTATGGCAGCCTGTAGTCCCAAGGGATTTCGCACCCATGCTGAGGCCTGCTACTTATCACAATTGCATGAGGAGTATCTTAAAGAAAACCTTAGTTATATTCCTATTTTATGCCATTCTCTAATGTCTTGATTGCCGCTCCGGTAGAGCTTTGTTCAGCGACCTTCCTCCATTTGCAGGTATTACAGCCTTGTAATATTGTCACTTAATACCTTGTTCTTTTGTGCCATTAGGTTATCCACTCCTTGTAATGTGATGGCTGTGTAGTTGTAACTGATTTAGTAAAGTCTGGTAATATAACATTGGCCGCTGCTTATCTGGGGAGTTCTAGAGATGATTGATCCATTTAGCACCCTATCTGTCACCTGTTTTAATAAGTGTACCTGATGCTAAGGACTGAGAAGCAGAGATAATTCTTCCGATAGCGGTGTTTTTATCGTTTTCCAAAGGAAGAGAAAAAGTGTTAAAAGCAAGTGTAACCCCCAGTGGTCTTAAATGAATTGCCTGGCAATGGTTAGCACTCTCTTCCCTGGGAGTCCTGATTGGGTGCATACAAATTATTTTTTTTCCTATAGTAATAAGAAAGAAGAATGATACTTTAATGATTTCCTGGCCTCCAGCCTCCTTCTTGCATACAAGTCCAGTGCGTGGGAGCTAAGACCACCTTTACATTCACATATATAATAGGCTCCTCAGCAACTGAAAGCCCAAGAGCAGTAATTTAGGTGGGAGGGACGTCTTCATCAGCATAGCGCTTGCATTAGGGCAGCTTAATCATGTAAATCTATCCTATTAGTAAGTTTAGCAGAGAAAGGAACATGAAAGGTGTTAAAGAAGCCTTTTAGCATGTTACAAAGAGCTGGGTTATGAGTCTATTAAAATGTTATTTTGATAATTAAGACGGCAGCTGTTCTGAGGGCATTGAGGTAGGGGGGCACAGAACCTGGTCATCCAGCACTGTGCACGAAGAACTGGGCAAAACAGGCAGATAATGAAGGATGGTTTTAGAAATGAGCGTTTGTAAAGAGGAATACAGTGAGCTGTGTTGCATCTGTTTGGGGGGTGCATTGGGAAAACAGTCTACTGGTGCATTACATTTATTTTGGTGGTGAATATATTATTTTCGTATCATGCAGAATTATTCTTCCAATACTGCTGTTTTCATATACCGACAGAGATCATCATCAGATGACACATCTGCCAAAGCATCTTGCACCACTTGGCTATGTTTACACCTGTGTTGGAGGCTCAGTTACAAAGTTTTTTTCTCTTTTATGATAGCACTATGCACTTCTAAAGATAACTTAGTGAGATCTGATGACTTGTAAGTCAATGGGGTCTGTTGGGCGCCAATGGTGTTTGGTCACAAAACAATCCTGGACAAATTCTTAACAATTTGTTTGAACTTTTGTTTGTTTGCTTACGGAAACGCTCAAGTCCCATATACCCTAGTTTATTATTGACTGATGTTTTGCAATTCCGCTCCAGTCCTAGTCTCTACTCCCGTGCTAAGATTGGGGAGTGGCGTACCCTTCCAAAGCCAGTTACAGTAGAAGAAAGCATCCAGCGCCGGGAAGGCAGGTAAAATCCGTAGCTTTATTGAGGCATCTGTATAAAATAGGTATGTAGGAGCGTAGTCGCCTACGCATTTTTTGCTGTGGCGCCCTTAATCATGCCATGATTAAGGGCGTCACAGCCTGAAACAAGTAAAATTACTGTTCGAGATCTTTTTCTCTATATCATCTATAAAGCCACCCTTTGCTGACATATAATCCTAAATCTAAACAATATTTATTGCATCTATTAACTAGTGAAAGCCATTAGTTAATATTCCTTAATTTCTCAGGAATATGTGTTGCTTTTGTTGTAAGTGATCAATCATAACTGTAACCATGGCATGCATTTGAATATGAAGATCAATGACCCTACTAGTCAAGGAAGTAACGTGTATGGGGCACTTTTAGGCCATGTTCACACATTAGAATTTTCGCACGGGCATTCCGCAGAAGAATTCCACACGGACATTCTACTGCAGCATAGTCCCATTTATTTCAATGGGATTCTGCTGCACTGTGCACACGCCGGAATTTCCGCGGCAGATGTTTCTGCCATGGAAATCCCGATTCCAGAGTCCACAGAAAGCATAGACAAATCCACATTGCCGTCTGAGATGGCACATTTTGAGCGGTCTTAGTGCTCCACTGTTGGGGGAATGTCTGCACGGAAATTTTCCATGCAGACATTCACCCATGTGAACATAACTAGTTCATAACATAACATAATCGTATACATAAGCTGCAGACAAACTGGATACTTCTGCTACATTGCTACATATATGGGTCTCCCTAAAAAGTTCTTTAGCTTTTTTAATTTATTTATTAGTGATACTTTGTCAGGCGTCGAATGGATATCAAATTAACCTTGATAGGTCCTGTTGTACAATAATAGTCTGTCAGGTTTGCAGAATTTTTTCACTGCAGGAATAGCCTGAATACTACCAAATAGCTTTGAGCTGCAGGGCCTTATCTGACAGTTTTCTTGCCAAAGACAAACTGCCGAACTACCAGTCTTTTCTCTCATCCTACTTAGCTCAAGGCAGAACTGTCACTTAATGGTGGCAAAAGAAAGGACGCGGAAGCTTGGAGGGCCTGAAGTCTTACTTTTCTGTATCACTTACTGTTGCATTAACTGTATTTTTGAAAATAGATTTAGGAATGCATAAAAATGCATTTTTTTTTTGTTGTAAATGGTTGTATTTACAGTACCTGCACATTTTTTGAAAAAGTTTAATCTGGAAGTGTGATTCACACATCCTATTTTGATGCAGTTTTTGAAGCCAGAACAATGGCCTAGACAACAGATCACAGCTCAGTTTTCATATAAAGAATGATCAAACAAGGTAAAATAAAGAAGTTGGCACTGTAGATATGCGTGAAATATATGGATATGACGCTATATGGATCTGACACGCTGAGGTTTAAGGGAGGAGACATTAAAACTCTGGATATGACAGGTCATGCTCACGTATAGAAAATACAGTCCCATGGAATATTTAACAACAAAAAGAAGGGAGCACTCGCCCAGTAGACGAGCAGATCCAGACTGATGCGGACGTTCCTTTCGGACTCGAGCGGGGAGGCGGTAGATGGAACCGGGGTTGTCTCAGATGCTGGCCACGTACCCTATCACGCCCCTAGGCGCTTCGTCAGGCATGTACGGTTGTTGGTGAATACAAATGGGTATAATAAATATATAAATATAGTGTGTGTGTGTGTGTGTATGATAGTGAGGGGCCCTCAATAAGCCATAGTTGAGAGATCATTGCAAAAAGTAGCTCTAACCCTTGCGGATTAAGTCGTTCATGTAAATCATGTTGCATTGATTAATGGGCCATCTTCAGTTTAACCCACTTCTTCCTGCTAGATCCCCTTCTAGATTTGTGATCACACGTGGCATTTAAAACGCATCTGTCTTCAAATCTGGGCCATTCAACCTACACACAGCCTCTGTACTGTGTGCAGATTGTGCATTAGGCGGTGCTTTTACCTTTTGTCTGCCATCCTTTATTACCCCAAAAAACTGTTTTGATGGAAGCCGCACACAGTCGGATAGGCGTGGCTGGGGTTCGCAATGCTCCGTCACTGCCACACCTATCCCCTGCACGTCAGCGCTGGGACCGCTGTGTGATTGACACACAGGTCCCAGGACATGCACCCCTTCACGCATGTGCCCCTTCACTTATCCCCTGTGCACGCCATGCTCTGCTGTTAAAAAAAAAAATATATATATATATATATAATATATATATATTTTTTTATTCAGATGTGCACCTTTATTATTACTGAATATCTAATTGTGCCCGCTATCCTTTTCTTTCTTCTTGTTGTGCTGGTGACCGGAGACTCACACTGTTGTTTCTATTCCCAGTGCCTAGAGGCAGAGATGAAGCACTTGCCATGATGACACGCCATGGTGCGCACAGGGGATAAGCGAAGGGGTGCATGCATTGGGACCTGTGTGTCAATCACACAGCGGTCCCATCGCTGACTGGGGACGTCACACCACGCCACCCTCAATTCATGTCTATGGGAGGGGGCATGACGGCCGTCACGCCCTCTCCCATTGACATGAATTGAGGGTGGCGTGGTGTGACGTCTTCAGTCCCGGATACCCGGAGGTTTCCGAAACTGGAGATTCAGCACCCGCATATGGGCCCCCCCGCGATCAGACATCTTATCCTCTATCCTTTGGATAGGTGATAAAATGTTTTTACCCGGAATACCCCTTCATGATCAGTATTGTGACCTGGCACCGCCACACTTTTTACAGTATTTGCAGAAATTTTGGCTTCATTGTATAGTCACGATGCAAATTACTGTAAAATTGCCCTATTTTTGCTTTCATTTCGGAAAAGTAGAAAACTTGCAGTGGTACTGCTAATTAAATGGCCTATGTGAACATAACCTAAAGGCATTATCTGGTACTGCAACATTGATGGCCTTTCCTTTCTTGTTGCTCCCCCACCAGTTACGGAAGCTTCTACTGATCAAATGTTCATACTTTATTCAGTAAATTGTCAATTAACTTTTTAGTCTTAGAGAACCCCTTTTATATGAAGAACCTCAAAAAGTAAAAAAGCGAATGCCTTCTTTAAAAGCCCCCAATATCTATTTCCAGAAATATAACATGATGAAGGAGCAGTGTTACACACATTTATTTCCTAGTGTCAAGACTTAATTTGATTTCTTTCCAGGATAATTCTATTAAGGAAATGTAAAATAAACAGAATATATGCAAAATACTATATTCAATTCGCTGTGATTTATAGTAGGTAGGCTTTTTTTTTGTGTGCATGAAATTATTGCGACTCTGAAGCTTTTATAAATGAGGAAATAAAAGGCTTTTGAAAACTACAAAAAATTGAGCTTCACTGAACTTGTGCTTTCTTTGTCATAGAATATCTGTATTTGCATAATCCTTTCAACTTTCCAGCCACTAAATCCCTAATCTCAAAAACACTTGAAAAAACATCTCTCCCTTAATCAATACACTCCCTGAAGATGTCTTAACTTGTAAAATATGACTTGTAACATCAAACAAGTATTTGATTTCAATTAAGTTATTTTGTAGGGACAGAAATTAATTAAGCGTACAGATTTCTATCAAAAAGCTCTTAGTTTGATGGGACCACAAACGGAGGTTTAAGTACAGAATACCTTCAGCGTTTGGACTCTCTACCTATACATCTTGCTGTCTTCAGCTCGTTTCACAGCCGCCTTCTCGTTCTGTTAAACATCTGATATGTATGATGTCTTTGCTTCTTGCCTAGAAGAAAAGTTGCTCCTTATGAAGTTTTATTACCATATAGGTCTCCTATTGTGTTGTGCACCATCTATCCGTCTTTATAAAATGTAGTCAGTTCATACACAGTTGGTATTTTGTTTAATATGTGTGCAATAGGCTACATTCCCATCATGATTTTGCCATACTGTTTGGAATCAGTTTTGTTTTCTTTGGAAAACATATGCCTCAAAAACTGACACAACTGTATGCAATCGTGTGCTCATACAGGTTGCATTGACTACAATGTTATAAAAACTGTTAAAAATTTTTTATATAAAGGTCACAAAACCCTTTGCAAAAAAACAAAAAACAAACACAAGACAGAACAGGATATAAAACCGTGGTAGTCTACAGTTTTGTGCACAGGAAAAAAAATGCTGAAAAACTGATAAGTACAAAAAACTTATACAACCAGTTAAATCTTTTTGTGTAAGTTTTTATATGGGTGGTCAGTGGGAAAAGGCAAGCAATACTGCTGTATACTGTTTTCACATACAAAAACTGATTCAAAACAGTATGGCAAAATAGTGTTGTGAATGTGAATTCACATCTCGATGTTGCAATACCGTTTTGAATCAATTTTTTTGTTGAAAACTGTATACAACTGTATTGCTTGCCTTATACATTGACCATCCATGTAAAAACTTATACAAAAAGATGTATCCAGTTGTGTAAGTTTCTGTACTTATCAGTTTTTAGTTTTTTTCCCCATGAAGAAAACTGTAGTCTACTAGGGTTTTGTTTCCTGTTGTCCATTTTTTGTCTTTAAAGCAATTTGTGTTCTTTTTATAAAAAGTATACAGTTTTTATAACATTGTAATCAATGCAAACTGTATGAGCACACGATTGCATGCAGTTTTGTCAGCATACGTTTTCCAAAAAAACAGAAAAAAAATTTAAAACCCTGTGGCAAAATTGAAATGTGAATGTAGCCGCCCAGGCTCCTTACATGACAGTGCGCTCAGCCTATCACTGGCTGAGGCGGGACCGAGCCCAGGAACCAGGAAGAAGACCAGCACTGGAGGATCGGGATGCCGATACGGGTGCAACGTGGGAACGTAGGAAGGGAAGTTAAAGTTTTTTTTCAGTTTTTGCAGCCTGAGAACAGGGGAAATTATATTTTTTTTGCCACAGTTCTCCTTTAACTGTTTTCTGTATTTTTGGATAATGTCACTACAAAACAAAGCAGAAGCACTCCATGGTGCAATACCGTTATGGTTTACAGGGATGTGGAATTCCTAGCAGTTGCGGGCTCTGGGCAGGTGAATTTTTCCGGCCCTTAGCCCTGCTTCCGGCAAGCAGGGCCGGGCCGGACAAGCGCAACAGCTCCATACTCTGCAGCCCCCAGCTGTTCTCAGTAGCTGGGGGCCGCTGCTAATAGCCAGCATGCGGCAATCGCCACGGCTGGCTATTAACCCTTTAGATTGCCGCTGTCAAAGCTGGCTATTAACCCTTTAGATTGCCGCTGTCAAAGCTGACAGCGGCGTCTAGCGGGACATGTGAATGCTCCCTGGTGGGCTAGTGGGGTGGATCGCCAGGCTCTATCAATGGATCGCAGAGCACACAGATCAATGGAGTTCAATAGAACTCTATTGATCTGTGTGAGGAATCTAATGATTCCTTCTAAAAGTGTAAAACAAAAAACAAAAAAATATTTTTTTTTTATAAAAGTTTAAAAGACACACATTAACCCCTTCCATGTTAAAAGTTCAAGTTCACCCCCTTTTCCTATATAAAAACATGTAAACATAATAAAATAAACAAACATATTTAGTATAACTGCGTGCATAATTGTACAAACTATTGAAATATAACATTATGTATTTCATAAAGTAAATTATGTAAATGTAAAAAAAATACCAAACCACAAAATTGCAATGTTTATAATATCCCACAAAAAAAGTAAAAAAGCGATTAAAAAGTCGTATCAATACCAAAATTGCTACCGATACAAAAAACTGATTATGGCACAAAAAATGAGCCCTCATACAGCCTGGTATGCGGAGGAAGAAAAAAAAAAAAAGCTACAGGGGTCAAAAAATGGCAATAAAAAAAAAATCTGAAAACGTTTTTTGAATTTTTTAAAATTAGTAAAACATGACAGAAACTATACAAATCTGGTATTGCTGTAATCAGGGGAGCTAAAGTATTAAAACAAGGTAAATGGCGTAGAAAAGAAAACCACCAAATTTGCTAAATTATCTTTTCTATTTCAATTTCACTTCACACACATATATATATATATATATATATATATATATATATATATATTTATTAAATAATTTTTTGTTTGGTTCGGAGAAGGTTATTGAAAAATTAAAAGGTATAATTATAGTAGGTAGTTATGGCTTTTATAGAGAGAGGAGGAAAAAATTAGTGTAAAAGCAAAAATTGGTCCAGACAAGTGGATCGTCATGAGGGCCAAGTAGATTTTGCTCCGTTTTAGTCCCGTGGACAAGTAGTTTTTATTTTTATTTTTTATTCCACACCCCTGGGTTTAGCAAACGCCTAATGTGAATAGGCGCTAACACTGGTTGATTGTGCAGATACAAGTACAACTTTGGAAAAAACATATGATATGACAAGGAGAAGACCCTCTGCAACCTTTCCATCCATAACAATGCAATGCTCTAAATTTACTCCAACAGTAATGGGATTACTTGGGCGCTGAGCGCCCAAGTAATCCCATTTTTGTTGGAGTAAATTTGGAGTAACGCATTTGGTTAATGTCGACTCACAAAACAAAGGCCGAGTCTTCACCGAGTCTTCATTGAAAATAACTACTTGTGCTTCACCTAGGTCTCCTAGCATCTCGCGTAGACCTTGGCTTCTCTTGACATAAATTGATCACTTAAGTGAGCCCAAACCAGCCGAAGTTATTTTCTTGTAACCTGGTGCCCCGCAGTATCCTTAATTCTGTTCAGTCTAATGACTTAATATCTTTGTGGTGTAATTGTGAGGGCGGGAAGGAAGGTATCTCAGATGATCCTTGACATGAGGCCACTTAGGAACATGACAGCATCCATATATAGCAAATGTGAAAATGATAGAAAAGGAGCGATTGCCTATGATGAATGTGTTCTGGTCTGCCCCGGTGACACAGCTGGAGACGAACTGAGGTGGGAACACAATCAAACCAATTATGAGCCAGCGTAGAGAACCGGTCTTGATGTTCCTAAGCGAACCACAAAGGTCTGAGAGATGTTGTACGTTTTTACAAGTTCTATTCTGCAGTCTGATGAATTTGTAAAGGAATCCTGCAAACGGGCCCTTAGGAAATCTTTATTACTAAGGCTATAGTTATCTTGGCCAGTCTTTAATTAGATTGATGAGTTTACTGTTTGTGAAGCCACTGGTCAGGACTTGGGAATGGGATCCAGGGACCACTTATGATTTGGATGTTAATGTAAAGTTTTTAGCACTTAGACTTACTTTATAAGAGGAGGAAAAGTTTAATTTTATTAATAAATGTTGGTTTGTCCATTAGCAGTAATTTATTCACCTAAGATTCTAGCCATATCTAAAGCAACGGTTTCAAGTGGACCGTGGTCATAAACCACTAATTATATTTTTTCCACTGAGATATTTTAACTCCTACTGATGCCTTCCTATAAACATGGATTCCCATTTCCCTGCACAGAGGGTACAACTAGACCTGGCAGTCATGTGGTTAACAAAACCGTACAACTCCTCAGAAAAGCAAAATATGTTTTCTCAAAAGGTAAAGAGCATTAATGTGTGCGCTGCTCCAAACGGTTACATAAGCATTAGCTGCACCGTTTTATAGTAGCAGCAGAGTCATTATTTTCAGATTTACAAGCATTAAATATTTTAATTTAATGCCTTGGCTCTCTTGTAATTCATCCACTTAATTATATGATAATTAGTCAAATGAAAGACATACAGCTGCTGCTGTTATTTATTCTTCTACCAAGCTTTTGTTTCACCGATTTTTCTCCAGTTTTTTCCATTGGTTTTAAATAGGATTGAAAATAATCACATTTGTGTTTACTGTATTGAATGGGATATGTTGTTTTGATGTTTATCCACTACTGTTCTGACAATTGCATAGTTACAGTTTAGCATGAAATACATGAAGCACGTTAGGGCTGTTTGACTCTGTCTCCATTTAGAGAGTATTTACAATGTTTATAGAGTCTCTAAAAATAAAAATAAAAAAAAGAGAAACCCAGTAGTTACTGTATGGGGATGTCTGTTCTCTTATGATTTGAAAGTACTAGCAAACTTATGGCCGCATAACAAACCTTATGACCACAACAAAAACGTGGTCTCAAAAGGCTGGAGGTACTCAACCCCAAATGCAGTTGTCCATTTATACTGGGGGAGCAGATCCCGCCCTTGTAGTCCGTTGCTAGGGGCGATCCCCAACATAAAAATGCATACAATGGAGGATGCCTGCAGCAGACTACAAGTGCCACAATAGAATCCTACACCATATAGACGGTGTGGGATATTAGAATATTACAGGAATTTAAGTGCACTACTGTGGTAGATGTATACAATGACATTGGCTAACCCTCAACACTGATGTTAAAATTGAGACATGAGCCAGTATATCCTTATATGAAGGACATACCTGAGCCCGCACACCAACGC
Organism: Hyla sarda; assembly: GCF_029499605.1. NCBI lineage: Eukaryota > Metazoa > Chordata > Amphibia > Anura > Hylidae > Hyla > Hyla sarda. The sequence continues at coordinate 208,378,096 of NC_079194.1, read as the reverse complement.
CAAGGTTTCTCAAGTGGCACGGGACCTAACACTAACCTACTTGTGCGTGATAAGCAAAACCAGGGGCAGTGGGCAATTACGGCAGCAATAACAAACCTTATGACCATTTTCATTCCACATATAATAAAGGGTGACCTTTTGTATAACTAATGTAAGATGTCTGTCTTTAGGTTTATTGCCCAGCCACATAGTCCGACAGTGAAGTGGAAGCTTACTTAGAGGGGTACTCCAGCATTTAGAAACGCATACACAGGAGAGAGAGTAAGGGTCAGATCATGGGGGGAGGGGTCTGACCTCTGGGACCCCCATTATCTTTAGAATGGGGGACCAAATATCCCTTCATTATCAATCACTGGGTCGGTACCTGCTCCATGCATTGTCCACGGGAGCACTGGAGATACAGGAGTGTTGTACTGTGGTATCTCTGACTCTTTCATTCATAGAAGATTCCCCTGTCATTTTCTGTCCTTCCTGAGCTAGTGGGTGGAGCTTAGTCTATATCTCCCATTAACTGCACACCTAAGGAAGAGAATTGTCCTTATATGCATCCTCATATCTCTATAGCAAACCCTTAGAAGCAGCAGCATGGAGGGCATTATAGGATAGGACTTTACTGGTACTGAATCAAAAACCCTGAGGTGAAAGCTAGTTATTGAGCTTGTATACTTTCTCTACCTGCTTCTCGCTCTCTCCGGCACCCCCCCCCCCCCCCCCCCCATAGACTTCTTTTGAGCAGCATGTGAATTGATTCCTCAGTAAGCTGCTAGTGTGTCTTTATAAAGAGTAATTTTTCTATGATATAAAAAAGTTTCTTATATCTGCTTGTACTATTGATTTCTGCAAAGTTTGTTGAAGCTGCAGTTTCCATTTACAGGTGGCTGAACACAAACATATGATGGCTGAATCTGCCAATTTCGTCAGAATTAACCAATCTATTGTCAATATTGATAAAGTTGGGGGGAGAGCAAAATAGTAGAAATAGTCTTGAGTAGATAAGCCATCACCAGAGGAGTCTGGCAGCCGACCCCCCCCCACCTTCCCCCAATTCCTCCAAATTTCAAACACAAAAATTCTATATTCTCTCCAAGGTGCCTAGTGTCGGGTATATTTACCAGCTGTTTTTAGATTTTGTGATCATATCAACACGTCCAACTAACCCTTTATTTGCACACAGTGAAAACAACATTGAGGCAGCAGGATTTTTCATCAGAATTGATAGGCAAAACCATGGGTTTAAAATGGTAATATGACGATATTTCTATGTGCTAGAGCCACTTTTTATTTTATTTTTTTTAGATTTTAAATACAGATGTCAAATGGTGGCCTTATAATGGTCATATATAGGGGTGGAATCATTGTAAAGAAAATATAGATTCTAGATAACACCTGGGCATAATTTGCTGTTATCTGTGGATGGTGAGAGGCTTTTCTTCTAACAAGGATCAATGATAATACTTTTGGTCTCATACCTACAGTAGATATACCCCTATATCTGCTATTAGGAGATTGTGAATCTAATCCTTCAGAAAAACTTGATATATCTTCATGCACAGAGATGTATCTATGAGAAGAAGAGGGGGGTGTTTACAGTGGATTATGTTCTAGTGCTAGTTGGTTGGGGGTGAATAAGATATGCTTTAGCTAGTTGCATACGGGGCTGGGGAAGTAAACTTAAATGGGTATTCCCCCCCAAGATGTATAACTTACAAATAAAGTGTTATCACAAATTGTACTGGCTTCAGCTTGCTTTTGCATAATTCACCCCTGAAGTTGTGTAGTTCTCATTGTCAGTGTAGTGTTGTCAGCAGCTCTATGGCACCTCCTTTTCTCCCAAGACTTCATCCCTTTTGCGGTCTCAGGAGGCACTGTCTCTAAGCTCTAGCCCCACCCCTCAAATATTATCATCCTCCTGTCATATACACACACACATATATACATATTTATTGGAACATTTAGGGAAACATGAGGTATGTTTACAGCATGCTGCCTTGTGCCGAGCAATGCCACAGGCAGAGGAGCAGACAGGGAATGAGTACAGCAGGTGCTTTAAGTCTATGTACAAAAATATGATGTAAAATATGACCTTCTGCAACAGCTCTGGGCAGGAACTGGCAGGATTGCTGTGGGAGGGGGTAGGCAGGGTAGGAGGGCTGTGATGAAGAGCTGAGGCAAAGCAATACATTTTAGAAATTGCAGTATTGAGCAACTGACATCCTTCATTACATTTCATAATGCCCTGCCATATAATACCAAATCCATAATGAAAGCGTTTTCTGCAAGCAAAATCATTTAGTATTATTTAAATAAAAAGATAATTTTACTTAATAAAAAAAAAAAAATTTTAAAAATGAAACACAAAAATAATCTTCTCTCACACACAGACTGTGATGCTCATAAGTCTCAAGTCCAGGAAGCAGAGTTGCCATATATACGTTGTTAAGGTTAGCTTTCTCTAAAAGGCAAAATTTTGCAACAAGGGCTAGGTAAAGTTAAGCCCTGCATGCAGACAAATTTTCAGCTAGCTTACAGCAGCTGTGGAGTCCTGCTGATAGATTAAAAGCAGCTCCCAGTCCTAGACTGAAGCACATTAGCTCTCCTGCTGGGGATAGCAAGGGAGAGGCCTACGCAGCTGTCATTTAAGCCAAGTTTCCGACTGAAAACTAGAGAAAAAAAAAAGGATGAAAGTAACAAAAATAAAATAAAAATAAATAAATAAATTGCACAGAAGGAACATATCTAGCATTAACGTTTCCCTCTGAAATTGGATTTGAATTCACCTGCAGCTCTCACTCCCGATTGTATATAATGGCAAATTTACACAAAAAGATACTTTTGACAACATAAGTGATTTGTGCCTAGGAAACAGGGATGCGGCGGGTATTGGAGACACCACATGATTACAGCTGCTCCCCACCTCCACCCCAGCTTCCTTTGCACTGTGTTTTTATGTTAAAGAGAAATACATTAAGGGGAGCAACGCAAAAATGATTTGAGTGTCTGTGTAACCTCTTGCATGCCGCAGCAAACAGATTTGCATACTCCTGGGGTAAGAGGTTAATACGGTTGCATGTGGCGTTGTAGCACACTGCCACTGCAGTGTTCTGATATTACCAGGTCTTAAAACTGAAATCTGCCATCAAACAGAAACACATGGAGAAGCCACAATAGGAAGTAACAAAGCCCAAGGTTGTAGAGAGCATAGATAAACCAATTACTGCTATTCCTTTGTATGAATTGAGAAAGAAAGCCAGGCTTGACCATTACTGTGGACTTTTTTTTGTCATTTTTTGGTGGGATGAACTGAACCAGCAAATAGGCGGGGTTATTTGACTACCACACCTGACCCCACCCCACCCAATGGTGCCATTCTTGCTTTTCGGTTTCAGATTTTAAACAGGTTTTCTTATAGTGAAAACACTATTCTATGTGCCCTATTGGGGCATTTGCACAATGGCGCATAGGCCACTCATAGTTAATGTGAATACCACTATACTTCTGAAAAACACCTCTACAGCCCTGGCTGCAAATGACATATCTATATGATCCTGTGGTTAGTGGTAACTACATGAATAAACTAGTGCAGTGGTCTTCAAACCGTGGACCTCCAAATGTCGCAATACTACAACTCAATTCTATTTGTGTGTAATCCATGTCCGGTTAATAGGAAGCAGATTAGCTGTAGTGCATAAATGTCCATATTATTTGTTAGAAGTGACAGATTTAATAGATGAAAAAAGGTGTTGTGTGCACAGGGCCTTGTTGTCAAGCTCATCATGTGGCCGATATATCTGTGTAAAGCTGGCCATGCACCTTCAGGAACTGTTGGCCAAATGATCTTTTGGCCGACAGCTGTCACTTCCAATTCCTCCATACACTTGAACATTCGGCAGGTCCGACAGACAGTTCTGGCAGCAGCTTATCTCCCTGAGAGAAAACGGTTGGGCAACTGAAACAACAATAAGCTTCTAACATCTGTTGACGGAAGGGTTAGGCTATATTCACATGGCGGAATGTTCTCACATAAATTTCCATGCGGAATATTCATGCAGAATTCCGCACGGACATGTGTAAACATACCCTTAGGAGGCCCTCATACATTTTAGTGAAAAGGCAGCCAATGGTCTAAAGTGTATGAAGACCTTAAAGGGGAACTCAAGCCCTAGACATCTTATCCCCTATCCAAAGGACCTGCACCACGGCATTCTGAACAAAGATGGGAGCTTCCGTGTTTGTGACCTAACGCCATCCCCCCTCCATTCATGTCTATGGGAGGAGGCATGATTGCTAGTACATAGCTGTCACGCCATCACACACACCCCCTCCCATAGACCTGAATGGAGGGGGCGTGGTGTGACATTACAAGGAGGCGTGACGTCAGGTCGCCAGTCCCGGAAAAACAGAGGTTTCTAAGAGTGGAGATGCAGCCCGGCACAGAATGATGGGTGCTGCACGGTGATCGTGGGGGTCCCTTTGGATAGGGGATAAGATGTCTATGGCTGGAATAACCCTTAATGGCTTGACCGATTCTGATGATACATCCCTTCTGTTTTGTCAAGTATTATGTTATGGAGAAACCATGTTTATTTATCTGCCTAAAACCAAAACAGTCTAAAACAACCAATTGCAGCTAAGCTTTCATTTTACCAGAGCTCATGAAGATATGAAAGCTGAGCTGTGATTGATTATGTGTAACTTAAGACAGTTTTTTAGTTTCAGGCTGATTGCTTAATCTGGGCCACTGTTTAGTTTCGGATTAAAATCACAAAGTGGGATCCACTTCTCAGGGCACCCTCTGTTGGCCAGAGGTGAGACTAGCTAACAAACACGGCCTAGGTAGTTAAGTGACTGGTTGCCTCAACAGAATCTGCAGCATAATGGGAGTCTCAAAAACTGGACCCTTGGCATCCTATGAAACATCCTCAGTATATTTCTAGAGCATACTTTGTATGGCAGGAATTTTTGTAGTGTAAGGGCCCATGCACACTACAGACATTCCGAGCGGAATTCCAATTGTAGCAGCCTCCAATTGTTTTTAATGGAAGTCTGCTGCTCTGTGCATACTGGAAAATGCTGCGGAAATTCTGGATCCCGGACTCTGGCTGAATGAATGAACATGTTCATTCTTTTGAGGGAATTCCACCCAGAAATGCGTTGGCAGAGTTGCTGCACACAGAATTTTTGCCCAGGGAAATTCCGGACAGAGATTCAGTTGTGTACATGGGCCCTTAGGTCCCCATTACAACCAGCTAACTGTTTAATATGTAAGGGGCATCCCCAAGTAAGAGTGGAAAATGATTGGGCATGTTTGGTTTAATACAAAATATAAAAAGAATGTCCGTTCGGCACTGCGGATCCTCCACTGCTGGAAGTACCTGGATAGGGGCTTTTTATATATTGGTTCTTGCTAAAGTTGTGTTGATGGGGCTCAGGCTAAAGGTATATTCAGCAGTGTCACATCAATGGAATCGAGAAAAGAATAGAAGCCGGACACTCGCCAGTAAACTTTTTCTTCAGGCTTTATTCATGCCAATAAGATACATAGACAGAAGGGGGAACATGACAAGGAAGAGCAGGGGGGTACAGTGGCAACAAGCTCCGTTTCGCACACTTTACTGCTTTGTCCGGCCATATGGCCGGACGAAGCACTTAAGTGTGCGAAACGGAGATTGTTGCCACTGTACCCCCCTGCTCTTCCTTATCATGTTCCTCCTTCTATGTGAGTATCTTATTGGCATGAATAAAGCCTGAAGAAAAAGTTTACTGGTGAGTGTCCGGCTTCTATTCTTTTCTCGATTCCATTGACATGTTTGGTTTAAACTTCATGTGAATGGGTGTATTGGGAGAGAGAGTAAATGAGCCAATTGGCTGACAGCTATTGAAGGTGTATGGGGCACCCTTAGGTTGATAACAGCCTTTCTAAAGACCCTAGGCATGACGTGAACACCTTCGTTCTGTAGACTTTGTCCAGCTCAACTGTAAAATCGGTACTGTGATTTTTTTTTCCCCCCCAATGTTCACACTTCCTGTAAAATGTGCAGCGGGGGCTATTGGGCAAAAATGCAGCGTAAAGTAGCATTTTAGTGCGTTGCTTGCAGCAAACAATACGGAGGCCATGTGTATTTAGTGTGTACTGGTGTATGGTTTACTGGTGTAATAAAAATGGATTGCTTCACCCTGCCAGCTGGTGTCTCATTCTTTGGGCACACCAAATGTGTAGATAAAATAGTTAAGCACACAGTGCCCTAGAGACGTCAGCAACCAAACACGGCTGAGCTGTATTGTAGGACTATTGCCCTTAAAATAACCATCAGTATATGTGGAGTGTGTCATTCGAGTAATAGTGGCAATTATAAGCATGCTGTGATAATTGTACCAAGTGCATATTGTGGTACTCTGAAGAAGTACTTTTTACTTGATTAAATAAGCATTATTTACGAAATAAAATGGGGAGTGCGCTTGTGTCATGGTTTACAAAAAAAATGCTGAAAAATGCTGCTCCATTTATAGTCAATATAAAGAGAAGAAATTAAGAAAACAAAGATTTTGCGGTTTACTCCTGCACATCTTAGCAAGAGCTGTAGCATGTTCTGAGGGTATTTATTACAGCAACCATCTTTAGTACACCTTAATAAAGTTTCAGACTTCATCACCCCCCCCCCCTTTTTTTTTTGACTAGCAACCTTGAAAAATAACGGTAAAGCATGTAATTAGGTGTATAAAAGCTAATTCCAAGGAGAAGTACATCTACATATAGTATTTTTTTATGTTGGGGGCACAGTAAGTGGTACTCCGACTTTAATCCTTTCCCCTTCAGAAAGTTTATTGGTGGGTGGTAGCATTTGGTTTTCCTGAGCTTGTGAGAATTCATACGCCTGTAATAGCACCAAAGCACGGCAGGATCCCAGTTACTAATAAAGTAATCGCCCGCTATGGAGCCCCCCTGAAGAGCGGAGGTCTGAAAGGACTCAGTGGGAGAGATTCCATTCTTTCAGCTTTTCAAATGCTCGTCCGGCCCCATGAGGTGATTGGATCATGTTTGCCAATGGCTGATGTAAGTGCCTGTAGGAAGGTAAAATTTTTATTATTTTTTTTAATTACCCTGTTTTATGTGCTTCTAGTTTAACACTGAAGTAGACAAAGCCTTAGGTTTAATTTGCTTCTAGATAGTTAGCTCCTAGGTCACACTTGCCTACAGTATACGAAGTTTTCAGGATTTTAATTTTTTTTGTATTGCAAGGATGTCATTTGTTGTAGGAAAAGGTTATTTCTCATTAATACAAAGAATCTACTTATTTATGATACTGACTTTAACTCTTTTTGTGCCAGACTGCTGAAGCGGCCCACAGTTTTGCATCTATTCAGCTGTATGAATTCTATTGTATTTGTGAGTCTGCTGTTTTCTTTTTCTGTTGGTGTAATGTTACGTTGCTGCAGTTCATGCTGGGAGTGAATTTACCTTTTTATAAATGCATGTTAATGGGTACATAGTACAGGTTCTGTATGACCAGTACACGTATAACCATTTTTGTTTCTGCATCGTTCTGGATTTATTTAAGGGGAGTGGTTTTTGTAACCCTGCCCTGTTCCACAGACTGACACCTCTGAGCTGTAGAAGGGAACAACCGGAGATCTTAACCAAGGAATAGAATTCTTATGCCAATCCTCCAAAATCCAATGTCCTTCAGTAACGCCTATACATTATCCTCATTATATTGCAGGGCACCGTGCCTGCATTCATCTTAATCCAGGGATATGATATATTCTGCCTGAAAAAATATCTGATATCTAAAACCATACCTCGATACAATAACAAATGAAGCTGAGTGGTGAGGCCATTGTGTGGCAATGTTTGATTCCATAAAGTTCAAAATGTGTGTGTATTCTTGTGTGTAGCAATAAGATAAGGAAAAAGCTCCATGTCTTTCCTGACCTAATCCAGCAATAGATTGTTTCCCAGTGCTCTGCTCCTTGCTCTCAAATGAATGCACTGTGCACTTTATATTTGGTGTGTTCTGTCAAGCATGTGATATATTTATGAACTCTGACAAATCCAGCCCTTTTGTATTGGAATGCATACGTTTGTAGTGTGACAGTCCCCTACGTGCCGGTCCCTGTTGTACAGCGTTATGGAATACGGTGATGCTTTATAAATAAAGAATAATAATAAGTAGCTTGCTGCTGTAGGCATGCTCTGCAGAATTGCTGCAGGTTTCCATCAAGCTATTGTTCTCTTATTCCTTCACACTTGGTTTGCACACTGCAGAGCACCTAGGGAATGCCAGCAGTTGTAATATACATGAAAAGAGACCTCGCTCCACTTTCCTTGAGGTCTCTCGATGAGCAGGATGGACCTCAGAGGCCCCACGGTGGAGCAGGAGCTGCATTCATATTCCTCTCCAGCCCCACACATGTGATCGCATGTAGCCCAGACGTGACAGTAAAGCCTTTTGATTTCACGGGGAGGCCGTCATCCAGCTGAGAGAGGGGAGGGAACAGAGCCCAAACTCGACTTCATACTGTGGCAAGTTTGAAATCCCAGCCCTACCACCGAGCTGGCTGATTGGAATAGTGGGAAATTCTGCCTGGGAATGTCTCTGCTGTTGTTGGAACTTAGTGTTCAGTGTCAGAGAGGCCGGAGGCACATGGCAAAGCAATTGCAACACTGGAAGAGTCTGCAAGTGCCTTCATAACACTGATAATACTGATGTTTATGCTCTTCTCCAAGGTCAAAGACAGGCCTTTTCCTTTAAGACACAAAAGTAGTCTGGTATCTCCTGCGCGTGCTTGACACTTCCATCTGAGAAAACATGGTGGCACACAATGAGAGAGTTTGGTTCACCGAAAATAAAATGTTGTCTCGGAGAGCTAAAATCTTCCATGCACTGTACTTTGTAATCTACAATAACATATGGAATGGTTACTTTGCTACAATAGAGGTCTTTAGATTTCATTCAAACAGAAGCAATCTCTTTCTTTTTGTGAGTTTGTATGTTCTTTGTAGGACATAAGTACTGTACAACCAGTCTAATAGCCGACAGGGACACTGAAGTCAGTCACATTTAAACAGCGCTTCTCCTGTTTTTATTTTTCAGTAACAAAACAAATACAGCCTTTAACTTCAGCCACAAATACAAAATAAATCTTTCTTGTTCAGCACTAACTGCAGAAAACCTTCCCTCTCTTCATAGGTGACTTACTACCAGCCACCCAACAAAACAGTCAACAAAATGTGCTACTGACACAAGGCAAATGTCCTTCAACTCTAGCCTGTTTCCTTCCAGCCTCTCTGTGCAGACTTGGTTACACCTTTTATAAGCCCAGTGTCATTCGGACACAGCACTTGTGCTGGCCAATCTGACAAGCTGGATTTATCAAACTTCCTAGCAAGCGAAGTCTTGCCAGGGAATGTAACTATTTCCCATATCTCACCTAGCATTCTCGGGATGAGATATGCACTTCATGAAATCTGGTATCCACATACGACTGGTACCTTGGGGAAATAATGCGATGCTCAACAACCATTCTGGCCTATGTTTCACATCGCCTTTTTGATAAAAGGGTTTCCTTGTAATACTCTTTCTTCCCACATTAACCATATGCCTTATTTCCATCAATAATCTTATTAAGAAAGGAGCTGTCCAAACAGTTGCCCCTTGAAACTGGTACTTCCACATATTTATGTTCGTAAACACCAGTCGGCCATAATGTTAATACTACTGATGTGCTGAGAATAGACAGTGGAGGCAGTGTGATCCTTTGGGCAATATTCTGCTGGGTCCTTGCATCATGTGGATGTTACTTTGACATGTACCACCTACCTAAACCTTCTTGTATTGGCAGTGGGCTCTTTTAGAAGGATAATGTGCCCTGCCGCACTGCAAAATTTGTTCAAGTATGGTTTAAGGAACATGACACAGTTCAAGGTGATGTCCTGCCCTCCATATTCTCCAGATCACGAATCGAGCATCTGTGGGATGTGCTGAAAAAAAAAAGTCCAACCCGTGAAGGTTTCACTCAGCTAAAAATATTGTGGCTATATAATTAACAGGAAATAAATACAAATCTAAATAATGTATATGGTTGCACTGGAGATAGTAAACACTACATGGAAATACATTGGTATTATTGATCACTAAATTACGATTGTGTAAATGCTTATTTTGTAATGCCCTTTGCAAAGTATCATAGGCTATGGTGTGAATAATCCCATACAGTTTATGTAACCACCTCAGCCGTCTACCATATACTTACAGCAGATATGCTGCCTATATATGTACATACATCGTTTTTTTTCCAGTCCCAACACTGTTTACTGCCCTAATAATGCACAGCTGGTTGGACTAATCCTATCTGTCATGATTTATATGCAAAGCATTGCCTCTCTTTATTACCACACCAATAGGTGCTCATGTTTGAATTCCAAGGGCTTTTCCATTGCAATTATCAGAAGTGCATATAAATGTTATCTAGCCCCTGGTGCTTATGGGCTGGACGCCAAGAAAATCACCCTGGATTTAAGCAATATGTTATATAGAGAAATCTGTAAATTTAGCTGAATGACTAGTCTGTGTTTGTGTGAACACATATGGCATCCTGTTATTACCCTTTCTATATATATGGATATAGATCTGTATTATATTTGGTGCGTATATTTAATTTATACCTAATGTGCCTATTTGTGTCTGTTCATCTTCATCTTTTCCTATGAATATTTTTTTTACCGAGCTGTTTTATTCTGCATAATAAAATCTTGAAATAAAGCAGCAATTTGTTTGTTTAGCTGATGTATAAACCTGGCAGATCTGGAGCTATATATAAGCTGTTTTGGCCCAGCATCCTCTCCTACCAGGGGTTCATTTGTATGCTGAGGGGATTAGCCAGAATTTACTGTAGCTTTGCCCTGGGGAGCTCTGAACTCCCTGGGAATATGCTCTGACGAAAGCGTGCAGTTGGTAAGATTAGAACGAACCCTTCTGCTACAGAGAAGAGCCTTGGTCACTCGTGAGGCCTCCTACGTCGAAATCATTCTCATTTAGAACCTTTTTGATCATTCAACCTCAAAGACAACTTGGCTTCTTATGATAGTTTGCACCAAAATTGCCCAATTATTTTAGGGGGAGAATGAAAGGGGTGAATTTGAAAATGGTCCTACGCTAGAGACTGGGGTACTTGATCAGTGTTTCATGTTTTTTTTTTTTTTTTTTTCTTCCTCTCCCTTCCGCCTACCAATATTTTTACAGCTGTTGACATATATTGAGTTACATGTGGCTGTACTGTATCCCAGTGGTACAGTTTCAAAGATCTGTTCACCATAAACTGTGCTGTTCTCAAGTAAATGACTCTGACTTGGAGAAAGCACAGTAGTTTAACTGTTACTATAAATACGGGAGCTAAGACATTTTAATTATAATTTTTGAGTTATATAGCAGTCTGTAAGGATACCAGGCATTTATTAAAGAGGGACAATAAGTGTTCAGGTTGCAGTGCTCTCTTGTGGGCAGAAGCAGTAATTGCACGTAATGTATTTCTCCTTGTTTCCTTCCTCGGCATTATTGACGGAGATTTGTTGTGAGTCATTTCTCCCCGCTCTGTTATGTAACCCATTGTTAACTATAGGATAGAATTAGGGATGAGTGAATCTAATCTGACAAATCCAAATTTCAGGAAAAATGAGATTTGCAACGACTGAGAATATCTGTGCGATTCGATCCCGCAAATCGCTTCATTAAACTCCATTTAGTGTGGTCCAGGCTACAGGGCATCTAAAATGGCAGATCCACATGTGAGACATGGGGCAAGGAATCCTGGGAGGGCAGGAACAAGGGTAGGTGGGATGACCCTGTATCACATGCAGCCTATCACCCCTGTCATGTCACAGCCCTATATAATCGGCAGCCATATTGCGGCCAGTCACTTCAGCCTTTCATTACATAGAGATGGATAGGGACAGACAGCGCTGTGTGTTGGCCAGAAAAGCTTTTTTCCAGCAGCGATTCACCTCCTAGTCACATCAGCGTTCTGTTGCACAGAGGGACAGAGGGCAGTGAGTGTTGCACAGAAAAGCATTCTTCCTGCAGCGGTTTACCTCCCAGTCACTACAGCATTCTATTACAGAGAGGGACAGACAGCAATGTGTTGCACAGAACAGCACCGATTCAGCTCAAGCACAAATCCTGCCTAGAAGCACTGATAGCGAATTGAGAGAGAGTGTGCAATTTTGGGTGTAGTACACAGCGACTGTGTGCTGCAGCACTGGTGTGTACTGCTGGTGTTGTACACAAATATTGTTTTTAAGCGTACTGGAGCAATTTGTCCTCCCCTCATAAATGCATACCACATATGTACATCTAAGTCGTGTACTTTTTTGTTCCTGTTAAAGTCTTAAGGGCCTAGTTACTGTAAAAGGCCAGCCAAAAGTACACTCCTGCTGGTGTTGAAGACACATACTGTTTTAAAGGGGTTATCCAGGAAAAAACTTTTTTTTATATATCAACTGGCTCCAGAAAGTTGAACAGATTTGTAAATTACTTCTATTAAAAAATCTTAATCCTTTCAGTACTTATGAGCTTCTGAAGTTAAGGTTGTTCTTTTCTGTCTAAGTGCTCTCTGATGACACCTGTCTCGGGAACCGCCCAGTTTAGAAGCAAATCCCCATAGCACACCTCTTCTAAACTGGGCAGTTCCCGAGACACGTGTCATCAGAGAGCACTTAGACAGAAAAGAACAACCTTAACTTCAGAAGCTCATAAGTACTAAAAGGATTAAGATTTTTTAATAGAAGTAAATTAAAAATCTGTTTAACTTTCTGGGCATGCTGGGAGTTGAAGTTTGGCCTTCCTAGTGGTTGCCACAGTAAAGATCACTTTACTTTCACTTTCAATTCCCCCCCTCCCCAACAGTAGTTTCCCTACCTGACCAAGGATCTAGCAGTCTCCAGCAACGATCGGGGTCTCCAGGCATCTTCTCCTGCAGGTACCGACCTCCATCTTCTTCCCACGATCCCCTCGACATCCAGGGGTGCCATTGGTCAGAATCAATTCTGACCAATGGCAGGGGATAGGAGGAAATCGCAGCATTGCGACTTCACTCCTACCCTTCAGGGCTGTCACTGACAGGTCAGATCATCACAATTTTCCGGGTGATCGGGTCACCAGAGACCCGATCAGCCCGGAATAGGAAAAAATCGCATGTCTGAATTGACATGCGATTTTCTGCGATCGCCGAAATGGGGGGGTCCCAGTACCCTCCCGGCATTTGCACGGCATGCCTGCTGAAGGATTTCAGCAGGAATGCCGTTCCGATCTCTGCCCGGCGCACGGCAGAGACCGTGAGGTCGAGATATGACAACAATATATGAGGACGGGATATGAAGTCAAAAGCTTCCTCCTTTGTTGATTTTCCTCCCCAACAAGGATTAGGAAGGAAAAACCGGGTACTCAGCTAGTCCAATATATGAATCTTAAATTTAAATAAAAAAAATTGCTGTAATCTTTTCAAGACTGAGGCCCTATGGTTGTCAACGTCATATATTTCTTGTGGAACTACCACAAGAATCCAATGAAACAGGTTGGAGCAATAACAATGAACCATAACTGATAAAATGAAACATTGTGCCGGGACCTTCTCAATTTTCCATGATGGCAAGTGCTGCAATGCACACGGGCAGTTTGATGCAGGATGGTAATGGTTGGGGGGACATTTTTCTTGCAGTGATGATGGTGGGATGTATATTTTTACTTTGTGATTATTAAAGCTAATAAGGCTGTGATTCAGCTATGTGATTAGCGATACAATTGTTACCTGTATTACACCTGCTTTGCTATAAAGAAGTTGGATTGGATGAGTACTGCAGTGGAGTTGTTTCTTCTTTTTGTAGTTGCGTACTACATATGAATAAATACTACTAACTACATCTATTTCCTAATCTTTAAGAATGTGAATGTCTTGCAGCTCTCAAAGATATGAAGTCTATCAAATGTGGCACTTATTTTGAGCAAGTTTGGCCACCCCTGCTCTAAAACCTATACTGTGGCATTACTGTGTTTAAAGGAAAACTAGCAGCCAGTTCCCCCACACTAAACCCAATACACTGGGTTATAGTGTGGGTGAACAGGAGTCTCTAAAGGGTTCACTTACTTTGTAAAGTTTTGTTACTGCAGAGTTAGCGTCCTCTAAAGTGTCGTACTTCACCCCCTGTGTTGCGCTCTGCAGGCGGGTCCCCCACCAGCAGTCTTTCTTTGGGTTCCAGAGGAAGGCGCTGAAGGCCACCCCCCTTGTTGCATATTCATTTACTGCTTTTACACGTCCTAGTGACGTGGAGTTATATTCCCACCTGAGAGCAGTGCAAAAAATTTTAGCCAGCTCTCACGTCCTTATGACATGAGTGCTGGCGTTGGGAGAGCTGCTCTGCATAACTGCGCATGCGCCGCTCCCTCGCTACACCCAGAAGTTGGAAGTATTGAGGGACCGGCGCATGCACAGTTACGCAGTGCAGAGCAGCTCTCCTGATGCTCAGCTCTCACCTCATCAGGACGTGAAAGCTGGGTAAAAAATGCAGCGCATGCGCTCTGAACACAGCGCTGCGCTCGGGGCATATAACTCCACGTTACTAGGACGTGGAGTAGCAGTAAATGAGTATGCAACAAGGGGGTGGCCTTCTGAAGCCTTCCTCCGGAACCTAATGAAGTTAATATGCAACTTCGGCGCCTTCCTCCGGAACCCAATTTAAGGAATATGCAAGGAACCCAAAGAAAGACTGCCGGCGGAGGAACAGTCTGCAGAGCGCAACACAGGAGGGAAAGTATGACACTTTAGGTACGCTAACTCTGCGGCAACAAAACTTTACAAAGTAAGTGAACCCTTTAGAGACTCCTGTTCACCCATACTATAACCCAGTGTATTGTGTTTAGTGTGGGTGAACTGGCTGACAGTTTTCCTTTAAATCTAAATTAGAAAAATAAAATAGAGGCATAGAACTATTTAAAAAAAAGATATATATTTTTAAAATGTTTCTACATATTTATGTATGGTAATCGATTTAAAATATTTTTATTAATCTTCAAGACCCTAAAAAGATTTTTACTACAGCAAAGGTTAAAAAAATTATAAAATTTTTTTTAAATGAGGCTCACAATTCGTGTCTCCTTTTAGGTTTTATGGAAGCTTATGTGTTTGTCCTTTTTTGATAAAAAAATAAATAAATAAATTGAATACTTCTGAAAACTTGAAGAGAAATTTTGAAGCATAAAAGTCAAAACTACTATGCATATTATTATGCATAACATGAGGTAATAGTACTATAAGCTTCATTGTATGTTCTAGAGAGTATGCTGTATGAATGTCCAATATATATATATATATATATATATATATATATATATATATATATATAATATAATATAATGTTCTTCATGGCTGCATATAACTACAGCAGGGCTGGATTGGATGCTCTGCAATATTTACATAGCTTTCTGCTCACCAGCTTTGGTTGGAACACCATATTTTCCTTATTCTTAGTTTTTCTTTTCTTTTATATTTAGCATTTTTTTCTTTTCTCTTGTATTCTGGTGCCTGCTGTGACCGTGCTATTCTTGCAGCCTAGAAAGTGTACCTAGTGAGCAGTCGCACCTGCATGTCATTACTACTTTGTGATGGCATCTAAATCGCATAACAACTCCGATTTCGCCACCCTTCCCCCCCCCCAAATGTCACTGTATTCCCTCGAGACAAGGCTATACTCCTAGCCCCCTTTTGGGGGAGGTGCGAATGTCACACATATCAATATGTTTAGTTCAGAAATAACATGTCAGCTGAGAATGATGGTAAGACTAGTCGTAAGGAGATAACAGAATTACACAATGTATGCTCCACTCACATCACAAGGACCAGCTGAGGGCCCCTATCTACAGTGTGCCATTTCTAAACTGGTTCCCTAAGTGGTAGTGGGGTCTTTGGCCCACTACAGACACTGACCCAAATTTAACTGGAAGCTCTGCAACCCATTATGCTGAGCCCCTTCTTCTGATGTGTAGACATGTTGTCTTGAGGGTTTTGATATAAAAGATAAGCTGTCTTAAATCAGGCTCTTTTTTGCATTCAGCCACCAACTTATTTTGGGGGAAATAATATATTTATAGGGGGGAGACTTATCTAATTTTCCTCTGGACAGGTTTTGATGAGTTGTCCATAGCAACCAATCAGATTGCTGCTTTCATTTTTCACAAGCCTTTTCAAAAGTGAAAGAAGTGATCTGATTGGTTGCTTAAGCAACCCAGCAACTTTTCCTCTGGAAAGGTCTTGATAAATCTCCCCCGTAGTATCTTGATGCTTTTCAGGAAATTCCTGCACAGCTCCCGGGACGTGAGTCATCAGAAAGCAGTTAGACAGAAAACAGCAACTCAACTTCAGAAGCTAATAACTATTGTAAGGATTAAGATTTTTTTTAATAGAAGTAATTTACAAATCTGTTTAACTTTCCGGAGCCAGTTTTTGCCTGGAATACCCCTTTAAGGGTATAAGGACACAGCTTTGCCAGGTTTCAATTCAACCTTTTGGGCCAATTTACAAAAATTGGCCATTTATAATATATTATGGTTGTTTGTACAATTATGTTTAAATTCAGTAAGAATTAGGACTGTTTATTCAAACACACATTGATTTCAAAGTTGTCATTTTTATGGTCATAAAATTACGACCCAAAATATGCCATTTCTTATCTTTTGCTATATGGACAGAAAAATATAGAGGAAAAAGGGCTCAAACCTACAGCCAAAATTTATATGGTCATTTTTAAGAGGTTTAAATTCTGGTTTAAAACCTTGTCAACATGGCCTCAGTGTAAACAAAGTCTTAAAGGATAATGTGGAAAGACCCTTCAAAGGGTCTTTCATTGAGGGAGAAGACCTAGGATGAAGAAGGCCTAGTTCACAAGAAGAAATTTCCAAGCAAAATCTGGTGGAATAAGTCAACTCAGAAATTGCGTTGCAGCAGAGTCCTATTGTTTTCAATGGGCTCCTGCTGCATTGCGCACACAGCGAAAATATCTTCTGCATAAATTCCAATTCTTGCCTCCGCAGTAAGACTTGACGTTCCGAGCAGTCCTAGTGCGGACATGATCTGCCGACACCCACGGTCTGTGTCCTCCTGGAAAGGATATTGTAAAAGCCTATTATTGCCTTAAAGGGGTATTTTCATTATAAAAATGTTATTGAATATCTAACGGATTGTTGGGGTGCCTCCTAGACACTGAATGGAATGCTGGCCATGCATGCTTGCTGCCACTCCATTAATCTGGAAGCTATTTGTTCTCCATTCTTGGGATTGGTGGCGATCCCAATAGTCGGACCCCAACTGATCCACTACTTATGAGAATACCCCTTTAACTCTTTTTCCATGTTCCAGAATCTCCATTATTTATTTGTTGTTGTGTATTTTTATTGGACCTGAATGTTCCACACACATAGTTTAATTCTAAAGTTTGATAACATTCGTGAAATTCTGGCATTGAGTCATGTTCTACACATTGTGCCTTCAAACTGGTTAATTTCTACATTTCCTTTGGAAAAAATCAGGTCTTGCAACTCACTCAGATGGCATTAAAAGACACTGAAAAGGCCTCTGCCAGGCCTCCCAGCGTAATGTTACCATGCCAGTCTGGCATGGATAACAGGAGATCTGACATACATATGCCAGTGCTAGCAACATGGCCAAACTTGAAAACTTGTGCTTGAATCCTGGAAGAGGCCCTGACGCCAGTGGATATGTTGCTGTTCATTTATTGTACAATTTGCTTGGTATGGGGTTTCTATATTTCTTCCTGAATGCCAAAAGATGACTTTAAGTCTTTTCTGTTCCTGAATAATACCTGGTTAGGAGAAAAAAAATAAGAATATAATTTCCTGGCTCTCTAGAGAATTCTCTATCATGCCTGCGTGCTGCACTAATAATACAATGTCATATTTAAAATATCACATTTCTTATGTGATGATATTCTTATTAGCTTTTCTTATGTCAGATTACTAGGATATCTCCTTTTTAGTCTGACTGCTCGGGTTTCATATTTCTTCATAGAAATTTGTAGAGATAGAAAACAGACTGGCTTGTGTGTGCATGGTTGACGTTTGTACTTATAATTTGAATATTGAATTCTGGGAGCCAAAGAACTCCTATCCTCAAAGTGAGCAGTAGCTATGTTTTATCGACCCTGAGATAAGGAAAGAGCCCGGCATGCTGGTAAGTCCACATTGGTGTTTTGGTGTTGACTGTCTGATCCTAATTAGACTGTTATGAGCAGATTTGGTTATTTGGCACAACCCATTTTAATTTCATTGAGTTATTTGGCCTTTTTTCTAGGACCACAGGTAAACATGGTAAGATATCTTAACCTATGGAATTAGCCAGATGTTAGTTCCTTGAATACTATCTATATCAGATTAGTGAGAATCTGATTTAGTGGGGTGTCGGATGTTAGACCACTGTTGATCTGATATTGTTAATCTATCATAAAATAGTATTTCAAATTAAATCTCTTATCACGAGTAGTGTTTCTCAACAAGCCTCCAGTCATGCTGGGAGTTGTCGTTTTGCAACAGCTGGGGCTAACTGGTTGGGAAACCCAGTGAAAGAAGTGTCAGATTGTAGGGGTCCAACCACTGGGACCCACATATTTTTGAACGGAGCTGCAAGTTTCATACGTGCAATGCTGCACCATTAATTGTCTATGCAGCTGCCGGACATAGCCATATAACATCCCTTGGCTATCTCCAGCAGCTCACATAGAGAATTCATGGATTGTGGTCAACATGCACGACTCTCCACTGCCTTCAAAACAAATACTCTGGTTCATGTTTTTGAGATTGCAGGGGGTTCCAACGGATGGACCCCCTCCTCGATTTGACACTAATCAGGCATTAAATTATTTTGAGTTCCCCTTTACACCATCAGTATGAAAGTTATGTAAACCAATATAATTGGAAAGGTTGTTTGGAAAGGTCTGTTGCTGTAGGGCTTACTTATAGGTGAAGACTAGATGTGCTATGGGTAATATTGGCTACCACATTTTACCCCTAGCTAAATACACTCTTATGCCCTTTGCAGGAGAATTTGAGGTCCAAATTATAGCACTGTTAAAATGCCCTTATCCATATGCACAAAACATTTAGGTAGGACCATGGAATAGTGATGTATCATCTTGGATAAGCACATGCAACCAAACAATATCGTCGACCCATCCAAGTCATGGCCTCCTAACGCTTTGGTAGGGTGTGTAAATGTATGTGTCTTTGGACATGTACTACAAAGAGCATTTCACATGTACTATAAAGAACAGTATGAAAGATCAGCTGATTGTGTGTCCAGACATTTGCTTTGGTTCCAAACATAATCCCAATCATTCTGAGAGGAGATATGTTACAAGCCTGTACATAATGAGCGGTGCTGGATTCAGCTGTGTGACTGTTACCGCCAGTTTGTTCTGTTTTTATGTCCCATGGGACTGTCAGAAGATAGAACAAATCTTTTTCAATAAGCACCTTTTCCTCTCTCTATATATAGTATGATTGCTGACTTTTGTGTACAATGTTAAACGAATAAAAATGAAGGTTGGAGAAGAGGGGAAAAAAAACTTCAGTGGATGAATCTGCAATGCAGTAAATAACAAGCCCAAGGGTTATGGCCGTCTGCACAGAGACAGCCTGGAGATAAGGCGCAGGAAGGCATTTGGAGGAGATAATATACAGAGTATAGGAGGACAGTAAACCTTACATTCATTCTCTACTAACTTTATTGTGAGCCGCTAGTTCATCATGTCTGAAGAACTCATATTTCTCCTCTGTGAAGGCGATGGGATCTGCTTTTTGTTGGTAGTATAGCATTGACACAATCTTTAGATCCCCCCCCCCCCCCCCCCGTTTTTTTATACTTAGGACCAACAAATTGTAACCACTTACATAAGTCCTGGTCCCAACTGTCACACTGTCTCACAGTCTAATTTCCCCACATATACATATTCAAGGTAGATCATAGATCTGTGTTTCTGGCAATTCAGGGATAAACTTGGAAAAGAAAACCCAGAGAGCATTAAAGTTCTATATAAACCTTTCCTATTAAATCTAAATCTATGACCATACTGACTTTATTATGCTTACTGGGAACGGGTAGTATTGTTTGGGGGTGATTAATGTTTTTTTCCAACTCTTGATGAAACATTAGTATGCCTAACTATCAATTGGTTGGGATTGGATACGCAATATTATGAAGATGCTGAAATGAGGGGCAACACTTGAAGCCGGTTTTACACGAGCATCTTTGAGTCCATATTACAGACTCCAGTCCCATCCTGACCTCTCTTTCGATGACCCAACTTACAACTATCAGTCTAGGTCATCAGAAACGTGGTCAGACTAGAATGTGTGTCTGTAAAAGGACACCCAAATGCACAATGTAAAACGCTCATATGAAACTGCCCTAAAGGAATTTTTCACTTTGGACAATCCCTGCTTGTTTGACCAGAAGATTATCATTGGTCAAAGGACACCTACAATCGACTGTGAGGAAACATGGCAGTAAGTCAGGGTTCACACTTGGGAATTTTTGGCTTGACAAAATCTGTCCGGAGATTGAGTAAGGCCAGCGCCAACATTGCCGTCCTCATAGACTGCAGTGTCTGCGGAGTGGTAATCCACCAGAAAATACAAGTTCAGTGTTCTGGTGGAATTTTCGAGTAGATTTTACAGGCGGAAAGTCCACCTTGAAAACTCAGCAGTGTGCACTGTGCAACAGAATCCCATTGCCAGTAGATTTTCAAAACTTAAATCTGCTTGAAAATTCCGTAATGTGAACCATGCCTAAGAATTCATTAGGGTAAAAGGAGTCATCATAGGGGAGAATAAGAATCACACAGTGTCCACTCACATCATTGAGTTGTCTGTGTAACACAAGATGGGTCCTTCAGAGTGAACAATGCTCTTCTTAACTGCTTACCACTTTGGATAAGAGATGAGGATCCTGAAAAGGGGACCCACCCTACTTCTCTAAGAACACAGATTTTAATACGTGTTTAAAAATAGTTTTATAAACTGCACAGCCTATGACGAGGACTCTGGAAGTCCCTAGATACAGTTTTAAACAAAGGAGAGGCAAAAATAATAAGTCAGAACAAAGACTGGAAATTTTTTTTTTCATTACTGATAGATTTCAGCTTTTGTCATGGCTTTTCATGCCTTTTTACACCTCCCTTTCCCCATGTGTTCAATGCATTTTCCCTGTGTCATTTCAAATACCTTAATTTCTTAGCTTAAAAAGTACCTGTCGCCAAATAAACTTTTCTAAACTAACTTAGGCTGTTGTGCTGAGCGCTCTGGCCATGAGCGCTCTCATCCTTCTTCCGCCGGCGGGCTCGGGATTCGAATCGCGGAATGCGCCCGCATGCAAATCTCGGGCCATCACTTACCCTCGTTTCCTGCTGACTACCCCGCTGCCTCTGTTCGGCGCGAGCACGCCGGAGCTCTGAGATTTGAAGGGCCAGTACGCCCTTAATTAGTCGCACCTGTCCCTTCCTTATAAGTTTTTGCACCTCCCTCTACCTCTTGCCGGATCTGGGTGCCCTGAGCCCCTAGAGAAAGCGTTCAAGTGTTTTGCCCTGCCTGTGTTCTGACCTTCCGTTTTGTGACCTGACCTTGCCGCCTGCAGGTTGACCTCCTGCTCCGTTTCCTGTCTGAGCCGCCAGCCCTGACCTTCTGCTATTATTGACTACGAGTTGTCTCGTCCTTACTGTGCAAAGTTATACCTCGGCCGCCTGTGGGGACGAGTCGTATCAGGGGTAGTGACCTGGGTGCCGCCTGCCGCAGCAAGACCATCTCGCTTTGCGGCGGGCTCTGGTGAAAACCAGTGGCATGTTAGACTCTGCTCCCTGGTACGGCCCAAGCCATCTTCCTCACAGGTCAGTGGATCCACCTACCACAGCCGTTACACAGACTATGTTCCCTAACTACTCCTAACACTCCTCCCACCCTTAAAAAAAATTAATTCTGAGCTTTAGAAATCACTGTAACTTACCTTTTTGCTCACATTCTCCCAGCTGGAGAAAGTGGGAGTTTCCCAGCAGGCATGACATCACTGAAGCCTGCTGGGGGACCACTTCTGCCCTCACATTGTTGCAGTGCTGTGATTAATAGAAGACCTCAGGCTCTGTGCAGCTTTCAGTGAGGCTCTAGGAATGTTTCAGTGACACTCACATTTCAGTGAGGTTCTTTGCAGCTTTTAGTGAGGCTCTGTGCAGCTGTCAATCAAACTCCAGAAGCACAGCCAGAAGAGTTTGGTCTGCTGCCAGGCTGGGAGGAGACCAAACTCACTGTATTAATTGCAGCAGGGAACAGAACAGAGCCACCAAGTGGACATTTTTTCTATTACATTTTAAACATATTTATGTTGATAATTTTAAAAGCAAGTGAATGGGAAAGTGTCTGCTAATTACACAAGGAACACTATTAAAAGTTTTGGTGACAAGTACTCTTTAAAATTATTTATTTTTTGTATGTATGGATTACTTGGGTTGTCACCAACATCTGGTGAACATTTCATGTCAATCGGACCTTTGAAAATATATTTAGTTAGAAATAATGGGGACTTGTTTAATACCTAATTTACCCACTGTATACGCAGCATATCATAAATAAATAATTAGCAGTTATAAATGGTTATAAGGATCTGTTCACATCACGTCTATGATGTGCGTTTGCCATATGGGAGCTGTAGATGGATATTTACACCTTTTTACTACTGTAATGCGCTACACACCATTTCCTTTGCACATTTAACATTTCAATAGTAAAAAAAAAAGTCCAAGCTATGTTTCTGTTTAAATACAAGGAATCCCATTAATGCGAATCTGGGAATTAATGTTTTTTTTTTTTTTTTTGCTATTTATCTGTCAAGTTGAATTGATATTTGTTTGACTGGGGGCCACCACCTGTGTACTGTATGTATAAATACCATGATATATATTATTTACCTCTATATGGGATACATACCATCATATACATGTGCAGCTACGTTTTTGGCTTCATACAAAACTCCCAGTGCTCCGACAGAACTAGATTCTCACTTGTACTGTGATATTCTTCATAAGTTGTACTGGAATAGCATTTATTTGCGGAATGTTCTAGAAGCAAGGTCATAGAGTGGCCCTGCACGTTCTGCCTGCAAAGAGTGATATCTGCACTGTATATCTAGCTCTCCCTCCCTCAGCTCTCCTTCCCTTTTTCTCCTGAGGTGCAGATGGCCACATTTGCAGGTTAACTAGAACAGCTGGAGACACATTATTAGCTTCCTGCTGCTAACTCTTATTTGCTTAGATTCTCTCCTCCCACCCCCCCCCAAAAAAAAAAGAAAGAATAATCTCATAATTCACAACTTGTAGACCACAAACAATATTCCTCCTTTTATCAATCACATTCAGATGCATTTGGTGGTGTTGTTTACTTGCAGAGGACGTCATAATTATCACCCTGTTCCGTTTAATAGCATAAATACATAAACTGTTATAGGAATGGCAGAGGCCAACGTCTCCAGGGAACCCTAGACAAATTTTTAATGTAGCGCATTTGTCTGTGGTGGCAGATTCTATGGTATATCATAATGTTGATAAATTTCACTGTAGGAACTGACATTTTATAGCATTAATCCTAGTGGTAAAAAAAAGTGATGGAATACTATCTTTATGCAGGAAGGAGCTGTAAGCGATGACAAGAGCGGACATTAAAGGTGCACGGAAATGCTTGCAAAGTAAAGGCTGTGCATCACCTTGTCATCTCTAATGCATTTCCATTTTCTCTACATTTTTGGAGCCTTTTCCAGATCTCAAAGATTCGACTGCAAATTGAAGCCTAATAGAAGGTTGTAGCTAAGTTAAAATCAATAGCGTATTAAACATGTAACCTATATGTAGCAAAATTATATTTATTACCAACTGGAGAAGACAAATGTTTTCGCTTGGACTGTTCTGCAAAGAGGAATTTGGTTACAATAGTTTTAATAGACCTTCATTTGCAGCAGTTTCAACAATGTACAGTACCCCTAAAAATACAGCCTACAGTGTTTCTGCTGACCCAAACTGACAGCAGTCAGGCCGAGACATGTGTCCGTGATACGAAGATGTGCATGTAATACGCTCATGTAATACCGGCCTTTTATACGGAATACTAAACTACATGTCTGTGGTAAGATGTGGCCATAACCTCTAGTCATTAGTAAACAATTACAGCCCCTTTATGCTATACATGTGGGTCTTAATCAATACAAAGATTACCAATTTTAAGACTAGGCCAACAAAATGCATTAAATAATCTAAAAACTAAAGGGAAGACTTTTCAAAACCTGTGTAGAGGAAAGGTAGTATAGTATCAGATTGCTTTCACATAAAGCGGTGTCCGTTCAGAGGAGCGGATCCAGAGTGTATTTTTTTTTACCGTCCGGATACGCCGCCGAAGGACCGCTACAGGGTGCCTTTTTAGATGTGCCTGCTCGGAGTGGCAATGCGCTGCTACGAGTAGGTACACTGCGATGTGCGAGTCGCCGCACGCATGGGCAGTATAATCGCACATTGCGGCTGCTCTCACTTTAGCTCAGGGAGTAGGGGGAGCGGCCGGGGAGTGTGCGAGTACACCGTACATGCACGGCGACTCGCACATCGCAGCAGTGTGTTTTCTCGTAGCGGCATAGTGAAACTCCAAGAAGGCACCCTGTAGGGGTTCTTCAGCAGCAGATTTGCAGCGTAAAATACGCTGTGGATCCGCTCGTCTGAACGTACCCTTAAAGGGGTAACTCCACTGGAAAACTTTTTTTTTTTTTTTTTTTATAAACTGGTGCCAGAAAGTTACAGATTTGCAAATTACTTCTAGTTAAAAAATCTTTAACCTTTAAGTACTTATCAGCTGCTGTATACTACAGAGGAAGTTCTTTTTCTTTTTAAATTTCCTTTCAGTCTGACCACAATGTTCTCTGCTGACACCTCTGTTCATTTTAGGAACTGTCCAGAGTAGGAGCAAATCCCCATAGCAATCCTATCCTGCTCCAGACAGTTCCTGAAATGGACAGAGGTGTCAGCAGAGAGCACCGTGGTCAGACAGAAAGGAAATTCAAAAAGAAAATAACTTCCTGTGGAGCATACAGCAGCTGATAAGTACTGGAAAGTGTAGATTTTTACATAGAAATAATTTACAAATCTGTTTAGACTTTCTGGCACCAGTTGATTTTAAAAAAAATTGTTGATTTGTCTGTGTTAAATTTGCTACTTTTGGTTTACACAAGAAATCGAGGGGTCTTGTTATACACAGATTTGTCTTACAGAAGTGGCTGTGGTCAGCATTTGTGTTAAGTTGCAATCTAGTTAGTGTCTCAAAAACAGTTGTAGGGGAAGAATACTACAGAGTGGTGTACTGAAGTTAAAAAAAAGTTCACCTACATCATCTTTGATAAATTCTCCACATTGTCTTGTCGAAAGGTAAATCTTCGGCCCAGTCCGAGGTCCAGAGGACTCTGGATCAGGTTTTCATTAAGAATATATTAGTACTTTTTTTTCCCTTTTTAACCAGTCTCCCTGTTGCACCTAATGAAAAACACCCCCACAACATGATACTGTCACCACCACCATACTTCATTGTAGAGATGGTATTGGGCAAGTGACAAGCAGTGCCTGGTTTCCTCCAGACATGACATGAGTGCTTCCTTTTTTAGGTTATTTTTTAGTTTTTTTTTGTTTTGTTTTTTGCAATCTCCAGGCAAGACAAGTTTTGTGTTTTTGTTGGGAAGAGGCTTTTTTTCATGGCCGCAACCTGCATTGTTCTGTTTGCTTCCAGATAGAACGCCTTTTCAAGCATTGATAATAGTATCTGTCTTCACATGTTGGATGTAGTTGCATAGACTAGTTCTAGAAAAAAAAATTTTTGTAATACGTTTTTCAAAATGCCTCCCTTTAGAGTGAGTGTGTGTGTGTGTGTATGTATTCCAACATAACATGTATCCCCTATCCACCACATAAGATCTGTATTCAGCTGTTTCCAAAACTCTCATGGCCTACACAACCCACTGTTCCTTTCTGATGGGAGAGTGTGATCCCTGTTCTTAAAATTTCATGGGATAGAGAAGTGTTTTAAATTGGTTTTCCAGGAATAGAAAAATAGAGCAAATTTCTCCCAAAAACCGTGTCACACATGTCCTCAGTGGCTCTAGTCACTTTGATGGAGCTAAGCTGCAATACCACAGACAACCGGAGGACAAGCGTGGTGGTGTTTATCCAAAAAATCTGCAATTTTTTTTTCTAATCCCCAGATAATCCTGGTGTACTCCTTTTTTAACCCCTTAAGGACCTGGGGTTTTTCCGTTTTTGCATTTTTGTTTTTTGCTCCTTGCTTTAAAAAATCATAACTCTTTCAATTTTGCACCTAAAAATCCATATGATGGCTTATTTTTTGCGCCACCAATTCTACTTTGTAATGACGTCAGTCATTTTGCCCAAAAATCTACGGAGAAACGGAAAAAAAAATCATTGTGCGACAAAATTGAAAAAATCCGCTGTTTTATAAATTTTGGGGGCTTCCGTTTCTACGTAGTAAATTTTTCGGTAAAAATGACACCTTATCTTTATTCTGTAGGTCCATACAGTTAAAATGATACCCTACTTATATAGGTTTGATTTTGTCGAACTTCTGGAAAAAATCATAACTACATGCAGGAAAATTAATACGTTTAAAATTGTCATCTTCTGACCCCTATAAGTTTTTTATTTTTCCGTGTATGGGGCGGTATGAGGGCTAATTTTTTGTGCCGTGATCTGAAGTTTTTAATGGTACCATTTTTGCATTGATAGGACTTATTGATCGCTTTTTATTCATTTTTAAATGATATAAAAAGTGACCAAAAATGCACTATTTTGGACTATTTTTGCGCGCACGCCATTGACCGAGCGGTTTAATTAATGATATATTATAATTCGGACATTTCCGCACGCGGTGATACCATATATGTTTGTTTTTATTTACACTGTGTTTTTTTTTTTATGGGAAAAGGGGGGTGATTCAAACTTTTAATAGGGGAGGGGTTAAATGATATTCATTCACTTTTTTTTTTCACTTTTTTTTTTGCAGTGTTATAGGTCCCATAGGGACCTATAACACTGCACACACTGATCTTCATCATTGATCACTGGTTTCTCATAGGAAACCAGTGATCGACGATTCTGCCGCATGATCTGCCTGGATCTCAGGCACTGAGCAGTCATTCGGCGATCGGACAAGCGAGGAGGCAGGTAGGGGCCCTCCCGCTGTCCTGTAAACTGTTCGGGATGCCGCGATTTCGCCCACTGAGTTAACCGGCAGCTTTCACTTTCGGTTTTAGCCGCTGCGCGCTATTAGCGGCGGGTCCCGGCGTCACTATGACGCCGGGCCCGCCGTGATATGATGTGGGGTTACCGTGTAACCCCGCGTTATATCAGGAGAGCAGGACCAAGGACGTACCAGTACGTCCTTGGTCCTTAAGGGGTTAAAGTATTGTAATTGAAGAAGCAGATACATATGGACATGTACATTACATTAAAACTATTAGTATGATGCATTAGTATAGAAAGTTGTGTAACATTTATTTATAATGCACTATTGTTTACTTTTAATATGGTGAAAATGCTTTATTCATGTGTAGTTGGGAACGTTAGCCATTGTTTTTTTTGTTTTTTATTTTGCCAACCCCTCCCCCTTCTTATCCACATGTCAGGTCATGCCCCTTTTAACTTTCATGATTTGCTGACTTGTGTCTGTTCAGAACATTTCAAAGTCGAAGCAGTGTCTTCTGCTGAGCTGCTCAAAGGGCATTTAATTTTTTCCTGTCTGTACGAGTCTGAACACAATTCCAAAAGCTTCATCATTATGCAAATGAGCTCAATTGGATTTGCTCCCACAGATGCCACACCAGGCAGCATAGCGACAGGAGGCTTCTCCAACTTGGATTGAGTTTAGGCTTAAAACGGCCTTTCTGCCCTCGTAGACGCCAATGCCCATTTTAATATAAAAGTCAAAATGGAGCTCTGACAGCGCCGTGGATGTCAACAAACCAAACACTGCGTTATTCCCCCCTGGAATCCAGTTAAAGAGACACTAGGTATTATTCAGTACAATAAATAGAACAACCCCTTTTTTTGTGATTTTAGGTCTGTAATGCCTCATCACTTAGTATATACCAGCTGAGGGAGTGATTTCTCCTTAACAAGCTTATAAAATACTTGAGTAATTTGTGAGTTTATTGGAGAGCTGATTACAAACATCCCCTTATGTACACTTCAGCGCTAAATTAACATCACCAATAACAACAGGATATCCTCAAGCTTTTTGCATTCTTTTTGATGTCTGACACAATGTTATATTGTTTATCGGCAGGACAGGTGTTTGCCCCTTATGGCAGTAACTATTGCTCTGTGGTGGTGGTCACGTTACGGCATGCAATAAGCTGGAATCCATCATACCGATATTAAATGCTTGTTTACAAAGCTTGATGATTTTAGACTATTGGTTTGTTGGTAAACCAGTCACCTGTGTGTAATATTGAAGCGCCAGTCTCCCATGTGTCCGTGACTTTTTTTTACCAGTTTGCATAGCTGTGTTCTACTAAAGGGCTTGATCAAATTGTTATATATCTTTATGTGCCAATCTAGTTTATAGGGAGTTACAGTTTTATAATAAAGAATATATTGTCTACACCAACCACAATCTATGTGCCAGTACTGCAACTTGACATATCACAACCTTTACAACTCCAACTTTATATAAAGCGGTGGTATGCTCATTGGACAAAATTGCTATTTGCCATCTTGAGACTTTTAGGTATGATAGAAATGAATTCCTGTTAAACTAAAAGGTCTTTCTCTTTAGAACAACAGTTTAGCAGGTCAGATAAATCAACAGTAATAGATAAAACCATTTTATCTACAATTATTCCTCTTTGTTGGATCATAGCAAACAATTACCATATATACTCGAGTATAAGCCGACCTGAATATAAGCCGAGGCCCCTAATTTCACCCCGAAAACCCAGGAAAAGTTATTGACTCGACTATAAGCCTAGGGTGGGAAATGCGTCATCTCCCCATGTCATCACCCCCGCCTTCATCATCACCCCTTCTTCATCATCACCCCTCCCCTTTTCATCATCACCGCCTGTCAATCCCTTCAGTGGCCTTCAACCTGAGGACCTCCAGATGTTACAAAACTACAACTCCCAGCTTGCCCGGACAGCCATCGGCTGTCCATGCATGCTGGGAATTGTAGTTTTGAAACATCTGGAGCTCCGCAGGTTCCAGACCACTGCCCGGGCCCTTGTCATCATCCAGACCCCCCCTTTACTTTTCTACTCACCTCCCCTTGTCGTCAAGGCAACGTCACTAGTCCGGGGCCGGGCCCGGAGCGGAGAAGAGGGCCTCCCGGTGAAAATGGACAGCCCGGAACGACTAACCCTCCCCACCGGACGGTCCCTGCAGCATAGATGGCCAGGACCAGCTCACCCTTCCTTACCACCGAGGGGAATTGAGTAGAAAACTAAAGGGGGAGGGGTCTGGATGATAACGAGTGCACGGGCAGTGGTCTTCAACCTGCGGACCTGCAGATGTTTCAAAACTACAACTCCCAGCATGCCCGGACAGCCGATGGCTGTCCGGGTATGCTGGGAGTTGTAGTTTTGCAACATCTGGAGGTCTGCAGGTTGAAGACTACTTAAAGAGATTGACAGGCGGAGAGTTCACTCGAGTATAAGCCAGGGGGGCGTTTTCAGCACGAAAAATCGTGCTGAAAAACTCGGCTTATACTAGAGTATATACGATATGGTTCTACTACCCTCACGAATAAAATGGTGCATTAAAACCTCTCCAAAAGACCACCTCTTTGAGAAGACCATCCCTAATCCATACCAAATTTCCTGCAATTATTATTTTTTTTCAATTTCGCAATTTATTATGCATTCTTTAAAACCACCCTCCAGAAGGGGGGGGGGGGGGGGGGTCATGGGGTGCGCTAAGAGTCTCCATTTTTGACAGTGCTGCTGCAACCTCCTTTTTGTGTGATTGATAAATAAATAAATAAATTGTATATACACACATACAGTAGGGCAAAAAAATACGGTCAGCCACCAATTGTGCAAGTTCTCCCACTTAAAAAGATGAGAGGCCTGTAATTTTCATCATAGGTATACCTCAACTATGAGAGACATAATGAGAAAAAAATCCATAAAATTACATTGTCTGATTTGTAAAGAATTTATTTGCAAATTATGGTGGAAAATAAGTATTTGGTCAATAACAAAAGTTAATCTCAATACTTTGTTATATACCCTTTGTTGGCAATGACAGAGGTCAAACGTTTTCTGTAAGTCTTCTCAATGTTTTCACACACTGTTGCTGGTATTTTGTCCCATTCCTCCATGCAGATATCCTCTAGAGCAGTGATGTTTTGGGGCTGTCCCTGGGCAACATGGACTTCCAACTCCCTCCAAAGGTTTCCTATGGGGTTGAGATTTGGAGACTGGCTAGGTCACTCCAGGACCTTGAAATGCTTCTGTTGCGGTTCTAGGGTGATAATCCTGTCTGCAGTTCCACTGTGGCAAATCCTGCTGACTACACCAGTTGTGGTTTTTAGGATAAGAGTACAACAAAACATGCCCCTCCCCTGACCATGTGCTTTCTTTGTTAGAGTCCCCAAAATGGCCACCAACTATATGAAACGGAAGCAGGAAGTACAGGCTAAATTTATAGGGCCTAACTATGTTTGTAAACGCCCAGAAACACTGATTAAGTTTTGTACAACTATGAAATAATAGTAGAAGATATTTTGGCAGAAATGTCTTGTACCAGCAGTGTATCCCACCAAATCAACAATCACTCGGTAACCAGCAAAGTGGATAATATTTAATAAAACATTAATTAGCTAAACAAAATAAGACATACATACAAGCATTAATACAATAGTACATACTCTGCTTAGCAAACTAGCATGAATCTACCCAAGTGATACATGGATATTTAGTGTAGAAATGAAACCATCAATATAATTATCCATCCCAGGCTAAAGAGCAGAATATGCTCCCCTCTTCAAGGACGATCCAAAGAAAGAGAGACAGAGGCCCATATGATTTCCAGTAAAATCCCCTAATGCCCCACCCATTTGGCTTAGTGTCTACCTACTCTCCTCACATAACGTGGGAAAACAGGTTCTTTAGCCACGCCTACTGTGGCTGTGTTTGACCGTGGGGGCAGGGAAATGTGTATACTACATGGGATATAATGGATGGAAAAACACATAATTTCAATATCCATAACAGCTTCTTACTAAGCCACTCCTTCGTTGCCAGGTTGGTGTGTTTGGGATCATTGTCATGCTGAAAGACCCAGCCATGTTTCATCTTCAATGCCCTTGCTGATGGAAGGAGGTTTTCACTCAAAATCTCACGATACATGGCCCCATTCATTCTTCCTTTACACGGATCAGTCGTCCTGGCCCCATTGCAGAAAGTCAGCCCCCAAGCATCATGATTTCACACCCAGGCTTAACAGTAGGTATGGTGTTCTTTGGATGCAACTTGGCATTCTTTCTCCTTCAAACACTTCAAGTTTTTACCAAAAAGTTCTACTTTGGTTTCATCTGACCATATGACATTCTCCCAATACTCTTCTGGATCATCCAAATGCTCTCTAGCAAACTTCAGATGTGCCCGGACATGAACTGCCTTAAGCAGGGGACACGTTTGGCACTGCATGATTTGATTCCCTGGCGGCGTAGTTTGTTACTGATAGTAGCCTTTGTTACTTTGATCCCAGCTCTCTGGGATTTTTGCTCAGTGTTCTTGTGATCATTTTGACACCACGGGGTGAGATCTTGCGTGGAGCCCCAGATCGAGGGAGATTATCAGTGGTCTTGTATGTCTTCCATTTTCTAATAATCTCTCCCACAGTTGATTTCTTCACACCAAGCTGCTTGCCTATTGCAGATTCATTCTTCCCAGCTTGGTGCAGGTCTACAATTTTGTTTCTGGTGTCCTTCGACAGCTCTTTGGTATTGGCCATAGTGGAATTTGGAGTGTTACTGTTTTGAGGTTGTGGACAGGTGTCTTTTATACTGATAACAAGTTCAAACAGGTGCCATTAATACAGGTAACAGAGGAGACTCTTAAAGAAGTTGTTACAGGTCTGTGAGAGACAGAAATCATGCTTGTTTGTAGGTGACCAAATACTTATTTTCCACCATAATTTGCAAATAAATTCTTTAAAAATGACAGTTATTTTATGGATTTTCTTTTCTCATAATGTCTCTCATAGTTGAGGTATACCTATGATGAAAATTACAGGCCTCTCATCTTTTTAAGTGGGAGAACTTGCACACTTGGTGGCTGACTAAATACTTTTTTCCCCCACTGTGTTTGTGTACATATCTATATATATTTTGCTCAAAAAAATAAAGGGAACACTAAGATAATACATCCTAGATCTGAATGAATGAACTAATCATATGAAATACTTTCGTCTTTACATAGTTGAATGTGCTGACAACAAAATCGCACACAAATTATCAATGGAAATCCAATTTATCAACCCATGGAGGTCTGTATATGGAGTAACACTCAAAGCCAAAGTGAAAAACCACAGTACAGGCTGATCCAACTTTGATGTAATGTCCTTAAAACAAGTCAAAATGAGCCTCAGTAGTGTGTGTGGCCTCCACGTGCCCGTATGACCTCCCTACAATGTCTGGGCATGCTCCTGGTGAGGTGGCTGATGGTCTCCTGAGGGATGTCCTCCCAGACCTGGACTAAAGCATCTGCCAACTCCTGGACAGTCTGTGGTACAACGTGGCGTTTGTGGATGGAGCGAGACATGATGTCCCAGATGTGCTCAATCGGATTCAGGTCTGGGGAACGGGCGGGCCAGTCCATAGCATCAATGCCTTCCTCTTGCAGGAACTGCTGACACACTCCAGCCACATGAGGTCTAGCATTGTCCAGCATTAGGAAGAACCCAGGGCCAACCGGACCAGCATATGGTCTCACAAGGGGTCTGAGGATCTCATCTCTGTACCTAATGGCAGTCAGGCCACGTCTGGCAAGCACATGAAGGGCTGTGCAGCCCCCCAAAGAAATGCCACCACACACAATTACTGACCCACCGCCAAACCGGTCAAGCTAGAGGATGTTGCAGGCAGCAGAGCATTCTCCGTGGCATCTCCAGACTCTGTCACATCTCTCACGTGCTCAGTGTGAACCTGCTTTCATCTGTGAAGAGCACAGGGCGCCAGTGGCGAATTTGCCAATCTTGGTGTTCTCTGGCAAATGCCAAATGTCCTGCACGGTGTTGGGCTGTAAGCGCAACCCCACTTGTGGACATCGGGCCCTCATACCACCTTCATGGAGTCTGTTTCTGACCGTTTGTGTGGACACATGCACATTTATGGCCTGCTGGAGGTCATTTTGCAGGGCTCTGGCAGTGCTCCTCTCTGTAAAAAAAAAAAAAAAAAAAAGGTGGAGGTAGGGGTCCTGCTGCTGGGTTGTTGCCCTCCTACGGCCTCCTCCATGTCCCCTGATCTACTGGCCTGTCAACTGGTAGCGCCTCCATGATCTGGACACTACGCTGAAAGACACAGCAAACTGTCTTGCCACAGCTTGCATTGATGTGCCATCCTGGATGAGCTGCCCTAAGTGAGCCACTTGTGTGGGTTGTAGACTCCTTCTCATGCTACCACTAGAGTGAAAGCATCGCCAGCATTCAAAAGTGACCAACACATCAGCCAGGAAGCATAGGAACTGAAAAGTAATCTGTGGTCCCCACCTGCAGAACCACTCCTTTATTGGGGGGTGTCTTGCTATTTGCTTATAATTTCCACCTGTTGTCTGTTCCATTTGCACAACAGCATGTGACATTGATTGTCAGTGTTGCTACCTGAGTGAACAGTGTATTGACTTGGAGTTACATTGTGTTGTTTGTGTTCCCTTTATTTTTTGAGCTGTGTGTGTATGTGTGTGTGTGTGTATATATATGTATATATATATATATGTATATATATATATATGTGTGTATATATATATATATATATATATATAATTTATATATTTGTGTGTGTATATCTACACACACATATATATATATATATGTGTATATAATATGTGTGTTTGTGTTTTTATTAGTTATGTACTTGTTTTTTTACTGTTAATTTTCACAGCAAAAGCCCTATTAATCCATCTAGAGATAAAGCCGCAATAGAAATTATATTTAAGCCCAGTACTGTGCGCTGACCAGTTGCTTGTAGACCTTGCTGTCCCACAGGAGTTCAAAGCACACATCCTGCATTTTTTTCATTTCTCGGCATTTCATATATGATTCACTATCCAAGCAGGAAACTGTATTTTATCAAGGGACACCCTGGTGCAGCTCATATATTTAGCCTGCGAAAAAAAAGATCTTTGTTTATGTACAGTACTAGCATCTATTGTTTTGTCCTTGAATGGCCATGTATGAAACACATTGGCATCGTCCTCATTCTGTGCACCTGGGCCCCTAAGGGAAATGAACGGGTTGCTATTTTTGTGGCTAATGGTGGCTTTAAAAAGGGCATCACTGTCGAGTTGCGTAAGTGGCACAACAAAACGAGTGCTTGTCACAGAGGATCAGTGAGATCCTGCCACCTACTGTTCCAAAACTCAAAAGGAGGCTCTGATCCTGTCAAATCCAGCCAAACCTCCAGAAAATATCTCCACTAGCAAGTCTCCAGATGCACAGAGCAAGAGACGCTGACAATTATCTGTTGTCAGACCAAACGTAGCACTGACAAAAACAGCCGAGGAGGAGGATGTCATTGATAGTGTGCGGAGGCAAAGAAACAAACTCTACAGGCTTTCAGAAGAAATGACTCCTAGTTTTCATGTTGGCGACATTATTTTGTCCGTGTCTAAATTCAATAGGTGACAGCTTGTTATAGCTAGAATTCTGGTCCCTGGCTATTGGAGTCCTTCTTTATCATCTTAGAGGAATAGTTGTTTGTTTTTAATTCTTTGATCTGTGTGAATATGGACGACTAAGCATTGGTTTTTAGGGCAAAACAGCAATTTCTTTGCATTCATATATCTCCTATAATCAATAATCTTTTGGCATGCGGAATTCCCCTCTTGTGATAAAGTAGTAGTAGGCTTGGTGTGAGCATTTATAGTATCTGATGGAAAATTCTCCTGACATGTATGTCTAACATATTGCAAAAAAAAATGTTTTTTCTTTCGGAATTTTTTTTTTTTGCGAGCACAGTTCAGTTTCCCTATACAACAGTGCTAAAGTACATTGGACTTTTCAAAAGACCCTTCAAGGGATGTTACAAATTGTGCTGCTGATCTTGTTTTTCTCTTTTCACTGTCAGTCACCGTATCTAAGATCTTCCTTTACAAGTCGATATTTTCAGAGGTTAATTTGTAACAAACTGCAGGAGATGTGTGTTACAGAATAGTGGCTCAAACCTCTGTTTTTATGCCCCCCCTCCCCCAGAGACGTAGATTTGTGATCCTCCTTGTTGTATAGACGGAATTAGCCCTGCTTTGTCAAGTCTCACCCTAACACCCTTTCTTTCATTCTTAAATATGACTAGATTATTTTTTAGTCTGATTTCTAGCTGTGGCCCCAAGTGGCCCATGGATGGAGAAAAAGAGAGAAGGGTCAGTTACAAGGTTGAGTTCTTTCACTGTTTCCATAGCAACTGACCTAATGCAAACCCTGGAGACTTTTGGAAGGCTCCCTAGGTGATAAACTCACTGTCCGTACCATCAATCCCAAGCCTTTGAGAACCCCAGTGTGCCTCATTGTCAGAGAGCTGTTTTGAGAAGCGTCTCTGTCCCCTCTGTGTCAAGGTAGGACTCGGAGACCTCATTTGTGCCTTTGGAGCCCCCAGGAGCTAGTGGATAGTCCCGTTTTTGCCTGACACACATCGGAACACAACCTCCCGGGAAATAAATAAAGGGAGCTCAGCGTTTTCCTCATGGATTAATTAGAAAGTAGGTAGGAACTGAAATATAGGGCAGGCAAAGGATTTGGTGATACAGAAATAAACAGGGAGAGAGAGGTTTTCCCAAGCACAATATAGCAACAAGAATTCACTGTGGATTCCATACTTTAATTCCTTCTATAACCTTTACGCATTAGAAGCATCACCGCTCCATAGAACACTGCTGGATTCCATGCAGACAAGTTTAATATGCTGCAAAAGTTAGGACTTTAGTTGACTTCTGTGCACCCTCGTTGACTTGCAGTTATGTTTTTTTTGGGCTGATGTTAAATATAACTAAATATGTATAAAGCTGTAAATTACTAGTTATTACTTTTTATGTTTCACCACTTTTTGCTTGTCTGCATGCAGAGATAACAAAAGTGTGTATCCTCTTGTTCTGTACATGCAGTTGCCTTTGGAAGTGAAGTTGGGGGCTTCAGCTGACCTACAAGCTACAAATAATTTGATGCACGTTACACTTTATTTCGGTGGTTAGCTTTCCTAAACTGGTGTCCTAAATTTCAGATCACATCATTTCCTGTTTACATGTTGTTTCTCCCACAAAAACCTGCTAAGGTTACCGTATTTTTCGCCGTATAAGACGCACTTTTTCTTCCCCAAAACTGGGGGGGGATAAGTTTGTTGCATCTTATACGGTGAATACACACCTATCGGGTCGGTCCCTGCGGCCATCAATGGCCGGGACCCGCGGCTAATACAGGACATCACTGATCGCGGTGATGCCCTGTATTAACCTTTCAGACGTGGCGATGAAAGCTGACCGCCGCGTCTGAAGCGAAAGTGACACTAACCCGGCTGCTCAGTCGGGCTGTTCCGGACCGCCGCGGTGAAATCGCGGCGTCCCGAACAGCTTACAGGACACCGGGAGGGACCTTACCTGCCTCCTCGGTGTCTGCTCTGTGCCGGGATCCCCTGCATGGCCGGCGTTCTCCTTCGACGTCATCACGTCGTCGCGCATGCTGTCCCGTCATCCAATAGGAGCGGCGTGCATAGCGTCATGATGACGGCGACGGAGAGGTGGATCCCGGGGAAGAAGCCGTCCGGAGCGTTGGGGACACCACGGGGACGCGGCGAAAGCGATGGAGCGACATCCAGGGCAGCAGTGACGGGTCCGGAGCGGCGGGGACACGTGAGTATTACCTCCTATACCAGTGGTCTTCAACCTGCGGACCTCCCGATGTTGCAAAACTACAACTTCCAGCATGCCCGGACAGCCAACGGCTGTCCAGGCATGCTGGGAGTTGTAGTTTTGCAACATCGGGAGGTCCGCAGGTTGGAGATCACTGTTGGGTTCAGAATCTTTTTTTTTTTTTTTTTCCCAAGATTTTAGACCTTTAAAATAGGGTGCGTCTTATATGCCGGTGCGTCCTATAGGGCGAAAAATACGGTAATTGTTTTCTATGAAATGCATGCTGTTATGTGCTTAAATATTATGTTTATTTTTGCTGGTATTCCTTTTTATTTCCAAATATCAATTCTATCATTGTGAAAGCGCTTGTATTTCAGTGTAAGCCTTTTCCCTACGCCATATACAACTGTAACTAGTTAATCCATCGTCAGGTCTCTGAGCTTGTGACTGCCTGCTTCAGGCCACACAGCAACCCGGCATTGTGCTGCAAGGAGATTTGTTAATGTAAAGAATAAAAATAAGATGCTATGGAGAATTAGTACAAGGTCTCAAGTTGCAGCCTAATGACAGGGGTGCAGCGGCGCCAATCCTTTTGAGCATATATATATGTGCTTGCTCATTTCTACATTTCCAGCCATTAGCAAGCTGTAGATTGGCACAATTAGAAAAGCAATTGATGCATCAGCTAAATACTTATTATTAATTACATTGCATGCCCACCAGGAGGCTGCTGTAATTGACACAGCCCGTAAAATCGTAAGAATTGTTGAATGCATCTGTGCCTCGTGACAGATTTTCTTGGCTTACAAATGATAAAACCATTTTTTTTTCGTCCACTTCTGATTTTTCTAAACTGCCTAAGCCAGTTAATGACATCTAGTGCATATGTAGAATATGCCTGTTTTATTAAATAAATAAAAAAAAATAAAAAAAATATGCCCGATCAGACATCATATTCTCCATTATTTCAATCATATTTGAGTAGGTGATTGCAGTCCAGATCTACATGTATTGTACGCGGTACGCGCCAGTCGAATGTATTTGAAGAATGAGTATTGTGTAGTCAGTGCGAGGAGGTCAATGCCTCTCTAACAGGCACTAAATTATGTGCCAAAAAAAAAATTATACAAATTCCTGCCTTTGACATCTCCAGGCACCGCCCAGGTTTCACCTTCAGAATTCACATAATCGGCTCTGATTTGTATCTATGCCCCCTCCCTTCCAGACCGTTATGGAAATAAGTAGTTGTCTGTCAAGGATCAAATGCTTTTGCAGACAAAAGTAGGTAGTGAGAACATTACAGGATACTATCATCTCCCCATGATACTTGTGCACAAAGCTCTCTCTGTGCCTCTTTTGGCCTGACATAGTTTCAGCCTGACAGAATCCAGCAGGCCTGCTTGTTTTAAGCAAGAGCACATCCTATTATTTTTTTGAGTAGTGAAGTGGAAAATGAATGCTTATTACTCTGCTATTCATTTTTTATTTTTTTTTAAAGATAATCGTATTTTCATCACTCACTGCTAATGGATCTCGTTTAACTTGTTTGGTGTCTTTTTAAGCAGAATTTGGAATATTTACTATTTTTTTTATTTTGTTGTTGTTGTTACAAAGTTTAAATTAATACACAAAATGTAAGAGTACATAAAAAAAACACTAGGTTTACCCACAATTTAGTTACAACTCGTACAGAGCTCAGAAGACTATTTTTTATTTATTTTAAGAAAAAATGATTATAAAATATTTATCATTTCGATGTAATTAATAAATATATATCTCATTTGTTGTTGTTTTTAAAACAATCTTTGTATCCAAATTATTGGATCCAATTATTATTTTTATGTAATCTTTTTTGTTGTGCCAGTAATGCTCGAGTTTGATGTAAAGCAAATATATATACACACAAAATAAAGCCTTGTGCGGAGAAGCAGACATCACATTATCTCTGACACTGGCTTGTCACATGAAAAGAACAAGGGCTGTGTTAAGATGTCATATGCACCTATGTGTTCATACATTATTCACAAGGCCTCCTTTGTGAGATGTGTGTCCACATAAGTGTTTGATATTTTTTTTTCCCCTTCTTCACAAAGCTCTCTACCGTGCAATGTCTAAAAGTGCAAATCTGTGCCCGTTATCTATCTAGAATAAGAATTGTGCAAGTGTATGTTTTATCAATTACTGCCACACAACAATGGTTATTGTTTCTCGTTTGGATGTGGTTAGTGACTAGTATGAGAGTTATGTAGATCCCTAGGGTTAAGGGAGGGGAGGGGGATGGGGAGTCTCTTCTCCTCTGCAGATCATTTGAAAATCAAATGGTCTTATCATGACTGGTATGTAATACAATGCCAGCCTGCTGTGCCGATCAATGGCCATATGGGCTGGCGTTAAAAAATAAATAAAAATTAAATTACAGTAAATGAAGCACAAATAATTTTGACTGTGTGTTTATGTGTTTATCTCTGTGTGTGAATAAAGATATATATATATATATATATATATGTATAATTTACACAAACACACAATAACAATTTTACATACAGCAAGTTCTACTTGCAGCATGCAGTATAGGAGAAACTTAAACATCCTTCACATATCGGGTTCTTCACACAAATATAAACTTCTGAGCTTCTCCCGGATCTTGACAAGTTCAGTCCTAATGCCAGTCTTTTTGGTGCAGTGGATCAGTATCCAATATACCACAAACAAGTTGATCTGCTTTAGGGCAACTCCTAGTTTCTGCTCTCTGGCAATGCTCACACACCTGTGAGATCACCACCAAATTAGAGTATGGGAGTGACTTTATCTCCAGAACCTTCAGTCGCTCCCAAAACCCAGACGCAAACTCTCTAGTCTTTAAGGACATCTGTACTGCATGAGTTTTACATATTCGTGTGCCCAGGCTGCAAAAATAAACAAACTAAACTTTAACTCTCCTTCCTACGTTCCCCCGTTGCTCCGGTATCGGCCTCATGGTCCTCCGTTGTGATCCTCTTGCTGCTTCCTGGGGATGGGAACGTCGCAGAGCCGTCAGTGTATCACCAGACGCAGCAATGTCCCGCCTCGGCCCAAGATAGTAAGGAGTAAGGAGCCGGTCATGTAAGGAGCCGGCCAGAGCCATCCACCATTTTACTAGCTGTATATATAATGCTTTTTTTTAAATTTATTTATTTTTATTTTTTTACATTTGATTATGTTGTGGCCCATAACGATAGGTTAAAACTTAAGGCTAGCAATCTTTGCTAATTTATTGAAAAGGAATTAAATATTGCATGGAAAAATATTCTACAGATCCACAGACTGTAATATTGGTTTGAGATCACCAATAGAAGCCATTATCAGATCTCTCCAGGGATGTTTGATTGGGTTCAGGTCAGGGCTGTGTCTGGGCCTCTCAACGACATCCATATAGTTAGCCAAAACCTCACATGAGTGATTTATGGACATGTGCCTAGGGCCATTGCTTTATTGGAAACTGGTCAAATATCTCTTTAGTTTGCTTTATTCGGCCTACCCTCAACCCTCACCAACACATCATGATGCTGCCACCACCATGATTCACTGTAGGGATAGTATTGGGCAGTATTATCAGTGCCTGGTTTCCTCCAGAAATGCCGCGTAGATTTGAGGCCAAAAAGTTCAATCTTAGTTTCGTTAGTGTCTTGTTGTTTAGAGTCCTTTAGTTGCATTTTTGCTTTTATGTATCTTTTCTGAGTGGAGGCTCTTTTCAAACAGGAAATTTGGAGCCAAGCCAGAGTACCCATTGGGATCATGGAGACCTCTTTTATGAAGGCCCTTTTCCCCTCATGATATAGTTTGATGGGGTGGCCAGCTCTCGAAAAGTTCCAGGTTCTTCCAAACCTCTTCCATTTTAGAATTATGAAGGTCTGTGCTCTTGAGAACTTTCAGTCCTGTAGAAAAAATTTTGTACCAATTTTCAGCTCTACACCTCCACACAGTCCTTTCTCTGAGCTCTACAGGCAGTTCTTTCTACCTTATGTCTTGCTTTTTGTTCTAATATGAATTGTCAGCGGTGAGACATTATATAGACAGGCTGAATTTACCACAGGTGACTCCAATCAAGGTGGAGGAACCTCTCCGAGATGAGAGAGAGCCATATGTACAAAGTTCTTTTTTCCTTTTTTTAAATCCTATTTTCACATTCTTGTTTTAGGCTATTGACTGCAGAATGATATGGGGGGGGGGGGGCATAATTTATTTTTCTTTCGTGACAAAAGGCTTCAACTAAACAGAATGTGTAAAAATGTAAATGGGTCTGAAGACTTTCTGAATGCCTTGTAATCTGAAGCTAGTATTACCTCTACAGGGATTGTACACTTTACACTGGTTAAAACTCTATGGGGGAGATTTATCAAAACCTGTGCAGAGGAAGAGTGGTGCAGTTGCCCATGGCAACCAATCAGCTCACTTCTTTCATTTTTAAAGAGGCCTGTGAAAAATTAAAGAAGTGATCTGATTGGTTGCTATGGGCAACTGCACAACTTTTCCTCGGCACAGGTTTTGATAAATCTCCCCCTATATCATCAGGAAGATGCCTATATACAGGTGCTGTATTTATTTACATATCCATGTCTATGTTGCACAATATACATGCTTTAAACATAGACTTTAGTGTACTCAGCGGTCCATAGAGCGTAGTGATGTGCACGCATAATAAACCTAGCACCTTTACATTTATCAGTAATGCTAGCAGATTTGGGGAGATTTATCAAAACCTGTGCACAGGAAGAGGGGTGCAGTTGCCCATAGCAACCAATCAGCTCGCTTGTTTCATTTTTAAAGAGGCCTGTGAAAAATGAAAGAAGCGATCTGATTGGTTGCTATGGGCAACTGGAGAACTTTTCCTCTGGACAGGTTTTGATAAATCTTCCCCAATAATTTTATCTTATGCAAGACTTTCCCACCTACAGAGAGGTGTTTCAGTATGTAATTTATACAGTGTTGAAGCGACTGGTCATAGCTGACTCACAAAACAAGTTGTCACTGCGTTGGAAGGAACTACATTATAGTGGTATTCCAGGAAAAAAAAGGGTTTTTTTTAATTTTTTTTTTATATCATCTGGCTCCAGAAAGTTAAACAGATTTGTAAATGACTTCTATTAAAAAATCTTAATCCTTCCAATAATTATCAGCTGCTGAAGTTGAGCTGTTGTTTTCTGTCTGGCAATAGTGCCCTCTGCTGACATCTGTGCTTGTCTCGGGAACTGCACAGAGTAGAAGAGGTTTGCTATGGGGATTTGCTTCTAAACTGGGCGGTTCCCGAGACACGTGTCATCAGAGAGCACTTAGACAGAAAAGGACAACTCAACTTCAGCAGCTCGTAAGTACTGAAAGGATTAAGATTTTTTAATAGAAGTAATTTACAAATCTGTTTAACTTTTTGGAGCCAGTTGAGATATATATATATATATATATATATATGTTTTTTTTTCCTGGATAACCCCTTTAACAACAATTGTATTGCCCTCATATACAGGGCTGTAAAGCATCGGTAAATCCCTGGGCAGTCAGTAAAAATGGGAGACATAAAAAACGATGCATCTGAGATTACTATGAAGCTATATGAGCTTATGTTGGTTATTATTGTATATATCACAGTGATCTTCAACCTGCGGACCTCCAGATTTTGCAAAACTACAACTCTCCGCATGCCCTACAGCCGTTTGCTGTCCGGGCATGCTGGGAGTT
Source organism: Hyla sarda (assembly GCF_029499605.1). Taxonomy (NCBI): domain Eukaryota; kingdom Metazoa; phylum Chordata; class Amphibia; order Anura; family Hylidae; genus Hyla; species Hyla sarda. The sequence continues at coordinate 208,335,190 of NC_079194.1, read as the reverse complement.
GTAGTTTTGCAACATCTGGAGGTCCGAAGGTTGAAGACCACTGATATAACATATTATAGGTCATAGTGTACTGTTTTTGTGTTTATATCACTATTCTGAACTGTAAATTACCTTCATTCAATATGGTTTGTCAATGCGTAAGTTTGTTAAAAACCGCTTGGCAGCCATGCTTGTGCAGGCTGCAAGTTAGATTCAATTCAGTGTTCTGTCTTATGACCTCATTTGACCCCCAGGGGTCATCGAAGACAGAACAAAATGAAAAATAATTAGGACCTTTTGCTGGTTTGTTGAAGGATCTATGTTTTGTCGCCCAACACTGCTTGACTTATGTGTCCTAACAAGGAAGCAAGTGTTTGCAATAGCAGCCTGCTGCATTCACAGAGTGTATCAATGCTATTGTGACAAATCTGCAAAATGCTGAAAAACACGGTCCCTAGACTGTAAAACAAAGATGCACAGTGCTTACCTCGAGTTAAAGGGGTACTCCGGTGGAAACCCTTTTATTTATTTATTTATTTATTTTTTTCTTATATGAACTGGTGCCAGAAAGTTGAACAGATTTGTACATTACTTCTATTAAAAAAAATCTTTACCCTTCCAGTACTTATTAGCAGCTGTATGCTACAGAGGAAATTCTATTATTTTTGAATTTCTTTTTTGTCTTGTCCACAGTGCTCTCTGCTGACACCTCTGTCCGTGTCAGGAATTGTCCAGAGCAACATAGGTTTGCTATGGGGATTTTCTCCTGCTCTGGACAGTTCCTGATACGGACATAGTTGTATTGCATAAGGTGTCAGCAGAGAGCACTGTGGACAAGACAAAAAAGAAATTCAAAAAGAAATTCAAAAAGAAAATAATTTCTTCTGTAACATACAGCTGCTAATAAGTACTGGAAGGGTAAATATTTTTTAATAGAAGTAATTTACAAATCTGTTTAACTTTCTGGCACCAGTTGATTTAAAAATAATAATAATAATAATGGTTTTCCATGGATTACCTCTTTAATGCTGCGTACCATTTCTACCATAGCCAGGACAGAGCCAGCCAGGGCTTCAGTGCAGACAATGAATTGAATGTCAATTTTCTTTTGTGTCTAATGAACTTTAATTATAATGAGAGATGGTGTTTGACTACAGATTCTGAAGTAGTGCTGACTGTTTGCGCTTCGGAGCGTAATGCTGCATTTCAGATACTAATCTGCTGTGTCACTAACAAGTGTGTATCATTTGAACCTTGCAGAGGAAGGAATCAATCACGAGTGCAAGCTGTGCAACCAGATGTTTGATTCTCCAGCGAAGCTCCTGTGTCACCTGATTGAACACAGCTTTGAAGGAATGGGAGGAACGTTTAAATGCCCCGTTTGTTTTACAGGTAAGGGTTAACACTGCAGATCAGGCTTTCATTGCTCCAGGTATAATTCAGGCATGGTACCATAGATGCCTTTATCTACAGCACTGAGCTCGTTTCATGTCTTCATTGATTACTACTAGCAATAGAAAAAGCTCTATAGCATTATGTCTGTCTGACTGTTAACTGTATCGCCAGTATCCCAATTCTAATCTTTTCATCTTCCGTGGGGATCCTGATTGGATTCTGGCACCGCTTTATTTTCATTTGTGTTCCAGGACATATTGGTTTTGTTGATTTCTCCTTTCAGGACTGTATATTTGTACTTACTTTTTGGCCTGGTTTTACCACAGATGATGTCATGGGGGAGTCATACAATAGAGACCGCATTTCCCAGGGAAGCCTAGGCCCAGGAAGAAGTCCCTTGAGGTCCCTCTGTTGGACAGTTTTTCTGTAAATGGACACCAAATAAAAATTCCTGACATAAGATTCTACTTAAGTGTGTTTTATCTGATATTATACAGAGATTCCATTGTCAATAGGAAGTTAGAAAGTGTGTATTGATACAAACAACATTGTAACATTGCTTTTACTAGGCTTGGTGGTCTGTTCTTCTTCAGGATGAGCTTAAATTTATTGGTAAAGGCGTTACCTCCGAAATACAATCTCTGTGGACATTGGTAGATTATCACAGATCCGGCTTTTCTAGCCACTGGTGCGGAGATGTTATTGCCAAGGTCCCCTGCAGGATAAATGCAGCCACTTTTGCAGAATGTCCATGTTATGGCTTAAAAAAGGGATCCCCCCCCCCCCTCTCCCCTGTACATTTGCTCTTGGGCCAAGTCCTTTAATATAAAGCTCTAGCTTGTAGCCACTTTCATGCTGCCTGAACCATTGGAAAAGTTTCCAGTGGCTTCTCCATGGGCATGACTGCCCTGATGACTTGTGGTTTAGGCAGCACGAATGTAAAGACTGGTTCCTTTTAAAGGGATTCTCTCAGGCCATGAACTCATGTCTATATATCCTATTTAGGACGACACATAGAGAGAGGCGCTCTGTACCTTGAATGAATGTGGATGGGAGAGATTGTCCTTTTTATGTGGACAGTAAAGGACCTGGAAGGTTCATATGTTTAAGATGTTTGTGTTCTAGATGTATAGTCCCTATTTATTATTTGATCATATTTATTCATGTACAGTATAACCTATATTCACTCTTTTCTGTAACATCATTGAATGTCATAGCAACATCATATTGGGAGTGAGCAGAGTAGGGAGATAACCCTGCCTCCTGTCAACAAATCTTTGCTGTTATTAGGATGGATCAGATCAGGAGACCAGGGTTTGATGACACAATGAAAGAGACAGAGATGCCTTGTAACTGTTTTTGTTTTTAAATCTTTAAAATATTTAAGAAAATGCTTATTTTATAAGGAAGTATTTAAAAGGGTACTCGGGTGGAAAAAAAACCCATTTTTTTCAAATCAACTAGTGCCAGAAAGTAATTAAACAGATTTGTAATTTACTTATATAAAAAAAAATCTGAATCCTTCCATTACTTATCAGCTGCTGTATGTATCATAGGAAGTTGAGTAGTTATTTTCAGTCTGATCGCAATACTCTCTGCTGACACCTCTGTCCATATCAGGAACTGTCCGGAGCAGGAGAGGTTTGCTATGGGCATTTGCTCCTACACTGGACAGTTCCTGATTCAGACAGAGGTGTCAGCGGAGAGCACTGTGGTCAGACAGAAAAGAACAACTCAACTTCCTGTGTAGCATACAGCAGCTAAGTAGTACTGGAAGGATTTCGATTTTTTTTTATAGAACTAATTTACAAATCTGTTTAACTTTCTGGAGCCAGTTGATATAAAAAAATGTTTTCCCCCGGAGTTCCACCCCTTTAAGGCAGTGTTCATTTAATTGCAGTTTAAAGGGGTACTATGCCCAAGACATCATATCCCCTATCCAAAGGATAGGGGATAGGATGTCTGATTGGGGGGGTCCCGTTGCTGGGGACCCCCCCCCCCGCATTCTCTGCAGCGGCACCCCGCCGTCCTCACTACAGAGCAAACTGGCTCTGTGCATGATGATGGGGTGATGCAGGGGACGGAGCATCATGACGTCACGGGTCTGTCCCTGTGATGCCATGCCCCGCCCCCTTAATACAAGCCTATGGGAGGGGGTGCCCCTCCCATAGACTTATATTGAGTAGGCGGGACGTGATATAACTGGGCGGAGCCGTGACATCACGATGCTCCATTCCCTGCATCGCCCCGTCATCAGGCACAGAGACAGTTTGCTCTGTAGTGATGACGGTGGGCTGCCGCTGCAGAGATTGCGGGGGTCCCCAGCAGCGGGTTCCCCACGATCAAACATCTTATCCCCTAACCTTTGGATAGGGAATAAAATGTTTGGGGCGGAGTACCCCTTAAATTTTGGCTCAAATGCAGTACCATTGTAGTTTTGTCCTGGTTTTCGGAAAATGCAGCACAAACACCATGGTTTTACAGAGTTCAAAATTCAAACAGAGTTCATATTTAAACTGCAGCGATTTTGGGAAAGCTGCAGCAAAACAGTGACAGAACCGTAGTATATCCGCAACCTGTGACCACAGTCTAAAACCATTCAAATAGCAGTGCTTTAAATTCTATTAGGCCAAGTGTATTGTAAAATCATGAAATACCTTATTGAGTTGTGGCATACCATAAGAGCCTTCAGCAATCTACAATTACATGGTGTGAGAAGAAGAGGACTTTGCCCCAGAGCAGCTGTGTCTATCATATATATTACAACAGCGCTCATCTGCAACATTCAGCACATGGGAAGAAGTGCGGAATTACACACAATACAACAAAATGTGTTTCCAGGTTAAACTCCTCATCCTGCCATTTGTAGGAGTTTTCTCCCCCAGAATGTAATGAAGAGATAGCTGTGAAATGCATGACCGACTACAGGCGGCAGCCTGCAAATTAAAACAAAAGGATGCAAATAGACAATCCAATGATTCACATCGCTGTGCACGATAAAGGAGACAAGGCTTTGGAGATGACATTCCTTTGATTTTGTTTTTTACTTTATCAACTACTTCAGCTCTAGTGATGATTAAATCTCATATTGTAAAAGAAAGAAAAAAATAGCTCGCAACATGCGGATCGGCAACTAATTTCCAGCTCAGCATTACATATGTATTGAAATAATTTTTTCCATGAATATACTGTCCTGTATAAACAGTATGGAAGCTATGTAAATATATATTTCATATAATAGATCTACCCTGCTGAAAGTTTTACTTTAACTATTTATTGATTGCCTAACCGCCAAAAACCACTACTAACATAGCTCCAGGAAGCTAGGATGTGAGAAGTTGTTTGGTGAGCACCTCTCACTGGAAAACTTGTGGTTATAGGCTCTGTAAAATAAAAATATATTGCAGTGAACCCTCTGAGAGGACCACCCAAAATTACATTGAAGAGTGGTCTTGGAGTGGGGTGGTCGGTTTTAAGAGGTTTAACTATTCTTTGCTTTGTTAGATCACCAAATAAAATTAATTTAGAATCATAGAAAATAAAATGTTCCTTTGTTTTTATAGATATTTCTGTTGCATACTTGTTATGGCGCCCCCTGTGTTCTTTTAATTGTCTTACAGAATATCCACCTAATGTGCCTAGAGCTGGTAAACATACATACAGCAGGTCAATCCTATCACCTGGATTCCCTTGTTCACATGCTTTGGCGTGATTCTTTTACTTATGCACCAATCATGAAGGCTTGCATTCCCCTTGCCGGTTTTTGTAAGCCAAAACCAGAAGTGCATCTGGCTTTAGCTTAAAAACTGCCATGTAGAAATGCAGCCTAAGAGCTCATTCACACGGGCAGATCCACAGCGTATTTTACGCTGCGGATCCGCCTACGATGGACCCCTACAGTGTGCCTCAGATGTACCTGCTCGGAGCAGCAATCCGCCGCTACGAGCAGACACACTGCCATGTGCGAGTCGCCACGCGCATGCACTGTAAACTTGCACACATTGCGGCTGCTCTCTGCCTAGCTCAGGGAGCAGCCACGATGTGTGCGAATACACCGTGCATGCGCGCAGAGACCCGCACATCGCAGCAGTGTGTCTGCTCTGAGCAGGCACATCTGGCGGCACACTTTTAGGGGTCCATTGTTGGCGGATACGCAGCATAAAATACTATGTGGATCTTCCCATGTGAACAAGCCCTGGGTTTTTACTTGGTAGTTTTTGGAATACTGCCACAGCAGTTTTTGAACTAAAGCCAGAAGTGGTTCCATGTGAAATAAGCAGAAGTCCTTTCATTGTATTTCCCATTCCTTTTTAAATACACTTCTGTCTTTCGCACAAAAAAACTACAGTGGCATTTTTCCAAAAAGCTGCCAAGTGTAAACCCAGCCTAAATGTGGCTTCTTATGAGCACTGGATCCAATAGATGGCTGCTCCTAAACAGAATGAAAAGAAAAGCAGGGGCATCATAACAAATATGTAACATAACAAATATGTGACATAAAAAAATAAAGAAATAATGTTTTCTATTTTTGAATGATCTAAAAAAAACAAAACAGGACAACTATTCTTAAATAGTGCCTGTTGTAGGATGAACCAAAACTGCATTAATAAATGACTTTTATATAGCCCTAAATTCAAGGGCACCGTGGCAACACTTGGTCGCCCAATAGCTGCTATAAAATGGTGATATAACTGCCTCTTACTCTTTATTTCAGTTTTTAGCTGTAAAGTTTTGTTTACTTTTTGTAAACCTTTTTGTTTTCACATCTTTCCCTCAAATAGAAAAACATTGAAGTTGGGATAATGCTTCGATTTGGAAGGCAGATATTGTCTTAAGTCAATACTTAGCCCTAAGTTCCAGCCTGATTGTCAGTGAATTGTAATATGCAATTTTTGTGACTGTGCTTTATGCCCTTTCAGAGCATATTTACTAGTTTAGTTTACAGAATCCCCCCCCCCCCCCCGTACAGCAGCATACAGCATTTGTTGTGATTTTCAGTCTTGTATGTAGTGTCTAACTTTTTTTTTTTCTTTTCATCTTCAGTTTTTGTACAGGCAAATAAACTACAACAACACATATTTGCAGTACATGGGCAAGAGGATAAGATTTACGACTGCTCCCAGTGCCCGCAGAAGTTCTTCTTCCAGACGGAGCTTCAGGTAAACTTTCCTGATGATTGCAGCGTAAACGTTCTTCCCGTTACATGTAATCCCCTCGTACTTACAGAATCTGAGACAATGCTAGAAATAATTCTGCACCGCCGTGTTTAACATCTCTGTTGGTGGGATCCTAAATGTTTCAGCTCCTAAACATATTAGATCAAAAAAGATCAGCATTTAAAAAATCATTGGCAACCACACAATGAATAGAACAGTGGCCGCACAGAGGCGGTAGGACCATTGTAGCCACGTTCTCCCCGATCTGCTTTTTATCTAAATGATATGGGGCAACTTCTTAAGCTTTACCTTTATTCATTATCTTCCAAATTTATGTCACTCTGGGAACAAGGAAAGGAATAATATGAGAATACTGGAGTGTCTTAAGCTGGCCATACACTTGCGATAGTTTAGATAGCTTGTTTGGCTGACATACATGGTTGTCTGAGGTTGCATCATTTTTTTAGTGGGGAGAAGAGAATAAGCCATTGACTGACACCCCTTGCAGCAGTTTATCGGGCATGTTAAAATCCAGCATGCCTCACCCTTCTCTTACCTGTCATCTGCCATGGGGAGAGTTGTACTACTACTACTACTTTAGACTGTTCAGCCTATTTTTAGCTAAGGTGTATAGCCACCATATCTGGCGTCCATGGTTTCTCACATGACCTAATAACCTGCTCTGAAACCCTCCTTCCCTTTATATTACATCTCCTCACAGTGAGTAAATAGAAATGCAGAGCTTCATGGTGTCTATTTCCTCATAGCAAAAAGAACAGTCAATAAGTTGGCATGGTGCACGTGTAGTTTTGTTTGTTTGTTTAATGCAATGTCTTTCCTGTTATTTTGGAGACGTCCGATGGCTTCACTTCCTCCGCACAGTAATGCTTCCCCAGGGTCTGTTAATGCCTATTTGTTTTTCAGTTGACATCTGTACAGCAGGTACCTTTTTAGATGAGATCAAGTCAGGGTAAATCATCTGTGCATCAGCCCAATACAGGGAGGATGCGTCGATTGGTCACAAAGCAAAAAGTGTCTCTGTTCACCTCACATGCTACTCCTCTTATTTGGTGTTAATCCGTATGAGTGAGCCCTGTGTTAGCGATTCTCTTAGGAGATTAGGCACTCTGCTGTATTCATTCAACTGGAAGCGGCTTTCAGCATACAGCCCTTCTTTCTCCTCACTAGACATCCATCTTCTTACAATCAGAGCTAATATAAGCCCAATAATTCATATGCTGTGTACCATACTTATGGCATGTGGTCAGGCCCATCGACATTTTTAAGGTTATATTCCACTGTACAGATAGAAACATTATGATGTCTAAAATAAAATAGCAGCAATGTACTTCCTTTAACAACTGTTAGATTCAGATACCTTTTACTATTCTATATCCATTTTTTTTTTTAACATACATTTTATTACGAGGGTGCCATGAAACATCCCAAAAATGTTAAAGCGTAATGCCAATGGGGGAGATTTATCAATACCTGTGCAGAGGAAGAGTGGTGCAGTTGCCCATAGCAACCAATCAGATTGCTTCTTTCATTTTTAAAGAGGCCTGTGAAAAATGAGAGGCGATCTGATTGGTTGCTATGGGCAACTGGAGAACTTTTCCTCTGGACAGGTTTTGATAAATCTTCCCCCAATAATTTTATCTTATGCAAGACTTTCCCACCTACAGAGAGGTGTTTCTGTATGTAATTTATACAGCGTTGAAGCGACCTCTTTAGAGGCCGGTGGAAAATGAAAGAAGCAATCTGATTGGTTGCTATGGGCAACTGGACCACTCTTCCTCTGCACAGGTTTTGATAAATCCCCCCAAATATCTTTATGACAGATGACTATTGTGCAGCAGAGTTAGGGTGGGTTCACACTACGTTTTCTCCCATACGGGAGCGCATACGGCAGGGGGGAGCTAAAACCTCGCGCTCCCGTATGCCTTCGTATGCGCTCCCGTGTGTCATTCATTTCAATGAGCCGGCCGGAGTGAAACGTTCGGTCCGGTCGGCTCATTTTTGCGCCGTATGCGCTTTTACGACCGGACCTCAAACCGTGGTTGACCACAGTTTTAGGTCCGGTTGTAAAAGCGCATACGGCGCAAAAATTAGCCGACCGGACCGAACGTTTCACTCCGGCCGGCTCATTGAAATGAATGACATACGGGAGTGCATACGAAGGCATACGGGAGCGCGAGGTTTTAGCTCCCCCCTGCCGTATGCGCTCCCGTATGGGAGAAAACGTAGTGTGAACCCAGCCTTAAAGATAGTCAGTCAGTTTTTTAAATGTATCTTCTTTTTGAATTCGGTGCCAAAATGCTTCAAATGAGGCGCCGTTCTTCACACACCCCATCTGCAGCTCATAGTTGTGCGAAATCTGTCTTCAGCATAATATTATGCTTGGTATGGAGCTGCAGACTGATTTCGCACAGCTACTGGCTGCGGGTAGAATGGCGCTTAGTTGAGGCATTTAGGAGCTGAATTTAACACTTTTTTCATAAAACCATTGGTGTTACATCTAAATATTATGTTCTCAACCTGAGGATGCCTAAGGACACATTGATAATGCATACAATTGGCGACTTCTCTCTTGCGTGACTTTTTGTTAGAATTTCACTTAACTTAAATTTTTTAATTTACTGACCCGAGCATCAATATCTAAATTTCTTATACTGGGTGTAAGGGCACCAGTGATCAGGGGGGAAAGGAATAGCACAGTGGCATGATGTTGCCACTGTTTGGCAGCTTTCAAGTACAGCTGTCTGTGTGATCACGGTGCCTTTAAAAGATAGTATATATTGCATAGATTTTTTTTTTATGTCCTGTATTAGAAGCAAATGCTTTTAATGCTGAAACATGTTTAAATTTTTTTCTCTAATCTATTTAATTTATTTTACTGTCGACCTGCCTATGATGGCGAGGAGAAAACTGCTAAAAAGTTTTCTCCTCAGAAGAGGAAATACCAGGCTATTATTAGGCTTAGTGGCCAGAGTGAAAACAGCAGGATTTCAGGAATATTTTATAATATAAATAGTAAAATTGTAAACATTCAACAAAGTACAGTACAATGTACTTTAAATTGCATTGGAACAAACCCCATATACTTACTGTGTAAACATTTATAGCAAATTTTAGGCATGCTGCAGATTTTCAATTCCACATTATGCTCTAATCTGTTGTAAAATACAGCAGAGCTTCACTGTGAATCTCATTCATTGCAATTCAAAGAGTGAAATCCATGGCTGTATCCTTCCCAAATTCAAGGAGAATTTATTTTATAATTTTTTTTTTTTATATGTAAGAAGATTTGTTGTTTGCCTAGATAATTACTCTGGTTATAACGTGTCACAATTCACTTTTGAGATGGGTTGCTGTAATACAGAAAATCAGAAAACAAATTCAAGTAGTGGGTTTTCAGCTGGTTTCAAGCCAGTGAAACCCTGTCACTGCTTCTATTTTCAACTTGGTAAATACTATAAACCAGTGTCCTGATTATAGTCTTAATGGCCAACTGTTTTACCCAATTAGCATTCTTAATTACACGCTTCCTAATTTCATAAGAGCTCTGCATAGCGATTCTGTGCAAATATCAGCTTTCAGCGAGGCGGAAATTCAAATTTCTATTTGTGAGTATGCAGTTTATATTGTGGTGTAATATGACCAGAATAGCAAAAAGAAATCTTAGTGTGAGGCTCGTACACTTTACATTTTGTTAAAAAGCTAAAGTTGGCCTTCCGTGAAAGAGGCTGGATCAGGCAATAATGCAGATGTAATGGTCTGGCCTGATCCATCGTGCGGTGTAATTACCAAGCAGCTTGTTTATCCATATAAATGTTTTTTTTAGGTGAATTCTATCTGTAATCACGGCCGGGGTTACATGAAGACGTTTTTAGGCCACTCTTTTTCACCACAAAACCTAAATTTTAAATGTTGCCCTGCAAAATGTCTTCATGGAGCCCTAATGATGACAATGTTGGTCCCTTTGCCAGTACCTTTAATTGTTGTCTCTAATTCAACTTTTAAGGGCCATCAGTAAAACTGGTTTGCTGTTTAGGGCAAACATTAAAGTGGTCTTCTGTGTTCTGGAAGTATTGCCTAAAGGTATGAAATGCAAAATAAATAAAAATAAAAAAATGCTGTCCTGATAAATCAATCGCCGCACTATACCTCACTGCTGCCCTTTGTTACTTGGCTGCAGTGATGACTTGTGGACCCACAGGACTGTTACAGCCGATCCCTGGCTTGGTGTAAGGCACAAGATTGCTAAGGCCAGTGATTGGCTATAGCAGTCACATGAGTGTACAAGAAAGTCATTACTGCAAAACCAGTAGGGAGGACTGGAGCAATGGGGGATTTTTTCTTTTGTTATTGTATGGTATTTCCCTCTATAGCCGATTTTTAATTTTATTCAAAAAGTTCTTCAAAGGGGTTCTCCAGGATAGATAAGTCTTATTTTTGTAGAATCGGAGGACTGTGCAATACAAAGCTTGCCCCACACCCTACAGCACCCACTGAACTGAGTGAGCTATTCTTCTGATAGGCCATTGGTATTAGATTGATGGCGATGCAACCCCCATGATTAAAAGGGGCTATGGTGCTTTCCCCCATCATTAAGGTGTTCCTGTCGTTAACAAAATCTTTTGATATAATGTAGATAATACTATTATGTATATTCATAATATTGGATATTATGTGGTGAAACAATGCTCTCCCTGCAGCTTTTGCCTGTGTGTCTCTATGAGGAGTCCTGTTTGTCCTCAGTGCACCGAGCCCTGCTTGTCCTCAGTGTACAGAGCCCTGCTTGTCCTCAGTGTACAGAGCCCTGCTTGTCCTCAGTGTACAGAGCCCTGCTTGTCCTCAGTGTACAGAGCCCTGCTTGTCCTCAGTGTACAGAGCCCTGCTTGTCCTCTGTACAGAGCCCTGCTTGTCCTCTGTACAGAGCCCTGCTTGTCCTCTGTACAGAGCCCTGCTTGTCCTCTGTACAGAGCCCTGCTTGTCCTCTGTACAGAGCCCTGCTTGTCCTCTGTACAGAGCCCTGCTTGTCCTCTGTACAGAGCCCTGCTTGTCCTCTGTACAGAGCCCTGCTTGTCCTCTGTACAGAGCCCTGCTTGTCCTCTGTACAGAGCCCTGCTTGTCCTCAGTGCACCGAGCCCTGCTTGTCCTCAGTGCACCGAGCCCTGCTTGTCCTCAGTGCACCGAGCCCTGCTTGTCCTCAGTGCACCGAGCCCTGCTTGTCCTCAGTGCACCGAGCCCTGCTTGTCCTCAGTGCACCGAGCCCTGCTTGTCCTCAGTGCACCGAGCCCTGCTTGTCCTCAGTGCACCGAGCCCTGCTTGTCCTCAGTGCACCGAGCCCTGCTTGTCCTCAGTGCACCGAGCCCTGCTTGTCCTCAGTGCACCGAGCCCTGCTTGTCCTCAGTGCACCGAGCCCTGCTTGTCCTCAGTGCACCGAGCCCTGCTTGTCCTCAGTGCACCGAGCCCTGCTTGTCCTCAGTGCACCGAGCCCTGCTTGTCCTCAGTGCACCGAGCCCTGCTTGTCCTCAGTGCACCGAGCCCTGCTTGTCCTCAGTGCACCGAGCCCTGCTTGTCCTCAGTGCACCGAGCCCTGCTTGTCCTCAGTGCACCGAGCCCTGCTTGTCCTCAGTGCACCGAGCCCTGCTTGTCCTCAGTGCACCGAGCCCTGCTTGTCCTCAGTGCACAGAGCCCTGCTTGTCCTCAGTGCACAGAGCCCTGCTTGTCCTCAGTGCACAGAGCCCTGCTTGTCCTCAGTGCACAGAGCCCTGCTTGTCCTCAGTGCACCGAGCCCTGCTTGTCCTCAGTGCACCGAGCCCTGCTTGTCCTCAGTGCACCGAGCCCTGCTTGTCCTCAGTGCACCGAGCCCTGCTTGTCCTCAGTGCACCGAGCCCTGCTTGTCCTCAGTGCACCGAACCCTGCTTGTCCTCAGTGCACCGAACCCTGCTTGTCCTGCTATGAAATGTTTTTGTTAACGACAGGTACCTTTTAAGCAGTAACAACTTTGAATACCTGGCACAGGTGCTACTACTGGTGCAAAGTCCCTTTCACTTGAATGAGACCAAGCTGCAGATTGGCCAGTTAAACAGTTAAGGGAACATGTTCATAACCAGCTCTTCAAGGTCCCTGAATCAGCTGATTGGTGGGGAATGCAAGAGAGTCAGACCCCCACTAATTTATAATTGCTTTAACAATCTAGACCCCTACTAATTTATTGTCCTTAATAATATAATTAATCATAACCTTAATTCTTCACTAGTGTTGTGTATTACAAATACATCAATAATGTCTTAGTCTAGGAAAGTTGTCATGCAGTGTAGCTAGCAGCCAAGTAAATTACATCATATCACCAATGTAGAAGTGTCAACTGGCAATGTGTTGAGTGTTGGGGTAGTGTAGGCCCCTAGATGGTGCATAGATTTTGTGACTTGCATATGGATTATATCTGGATTCTCGTCCTGGGCTAGGTTTACATGGGCGCCATATTTTAGTTTCTAATCATTAGCAAATCATTTTTCAGTTTTGGAGAATATAAAAGAAGAATTTTGACTGTTTCACTCTTGCAGTCCTTCATTTATTTAATTTCTCTTGGAATACAGCTCTGCTACTTACCCAGACATAACAATATATAGATCTATATATCAGTGTTTTTACAAGAAATGTCTAGATCATTAAATATGATATGTCTCAGCTGCAGTTTTGATCAGCGAAGCATGCACGCAATTCATCACAGCAAATTAGGTTTGTCTCTGGAACTTATTCTTCTACCGCTGCCTGGCACTTTGGAATTGCTGAAACTTATAATTAGCACAGAAACCATTTGGGGTAAAACGATAAAGCACATATTCTAGGGACTGTAATAAAAAGAAATGGAGGAATGTTCTTCCTACCTGCCCAATGTGTTCTGGAAAGCAGTAGCAGTATCAGCACATATCCCCGTCACATCAATTATTTATCGTTCTTAGTGAGTTTCTTGTCTGCAGTAAAGGAGATGTAGCCTTCAACGTTTCATTCTGCCTGTGCTACAGTTGTTGCACACACTAAAAACAGCCTTGTGTTAGCTCACACTGTTTGCAATATTGACTTTTTGCCCTGACAAACAAGCTCAAATATCTATCATTTAGTGAAAACAGATTCGCTGTAAAAGAATCCGATGTTATTAGCCAGATATAATGGGCTGGAAAAAAAACCTCCATTATAGCTACATTATAATGGAAGACATGTTGGCTAATCAGCATATTCAGAAATAAAAACTTCTAAATGTGCTTTAATTTTTCAAATTACAAGAGTACAGGCCTGCTTTGGTTAATACATCTCTTGCAATGACATGGATAGCAACCACGACAAAATTATTATTGACTATATTTAATGCTGGTGAAAATAGATGTTTACAAACAGTTGGCAACAGTTGCCTGTGAATTTACAGTTGGCAGAACTGCCTGGGAGTGCTTGCCACCACTGTGCATACACCCCCGGTGCTGGAGCAATACACTATGGACCTCTAAATCGGCTGTATGGAAATGGCCGAACCTTTTGTAGCTCCCCACGTGTATTTAATCTGCAGTGGATTCATCAACATTTTTTGGCATTTGTTGTTAAACTAGCAATAACAAATATGGTTTAAGGTTGTGTTCACACGTACAGTATCTTCCTCATATTTGGAGAAGATTTGAAGTTGTGTACATTTATTTAGTTTACATTAAAATCTGCAGCATCCAATATGCAGCAGATACTTTTTGTGTAATGGGGATTAAGCAGCGGTACTTAGGTAGCTATTGAATGTAAAGGTGCCTATACACTGGGTTCATGTAACTGTCTAAATCAAATAAATCATTTAAAATTTGTTTTCTTCTCCAAAAAATGTTCTACTTACTCCTGAACTGGTGCTGGATGATTGTTCAGCATCATGATCTTGAGAACTAACATCAGGCACAATTTCTATAATAACAATAGGGTATTGTACATGAGTAATTGAAGAGGTTTTGCAATATCTAGCTGGAGAGAGAAATTCTGGAGTAGGAATGTGAGAAGTCTATATTGACATGCGTTGCAGGAATAAAATTAAAGTGTAAACTTCGATTTGTAGAACTACATCCCCTGAGTACACCACACTGTTACTACTTTGTTGGGTGCGTTTGGCGTCAGTCATACCTTGTTTTCAGAGTGTCTTCAGTTCTCTCTGTGCCAACTCTCTCTTGAGACTCTTGCGTTCAAAACACAGTGGTGAGGAACATTTCCCAAGGCAGCGTAAGATGTTTCCAGTGGCATCTCTTTACTGGTTTACAAAAATCTAATGTAAGTTTTTCTTGTTAAAATGTTATGTTTTCTACACAGCCGTACAAAATAAACACCTTGTCAGCCAAGTGAGTCAGTCAATGCCATCCATATTTGAGAAGTTTTATGCGAGGGAAAGCCGAAGGAATGGCTCCTCTGTTCCCAGCCTGAATCGCGCATATTACTATGAATACATAATATGGGCTTCCCTCCATAATTTATGCAAATGGGCATATACAGTATCATATTATAAAATAGTGATGTGGGAATGTCCAGATATTATGGATCATATAATTAGGCAATAAATGCTTTAAAGGAAAGAGCCAGGTTTTGTAAATGTTTTCTGCCCCGTTTCTTGCGTTAAGACAATAGCAGTATTACGGCAATGCAGCAGAATGGTTAAATCCATTAAGTGCCTCATGTTTCTTATAATGCCCTCTGACACCCTTTGCAGTGGTTTACTGAATTAATTCAGGCTTAACTGCAATTTGGTTGCATTTGCTTGGAAGGCAGGATGACATCAAAATGATGTTGTTACATTAGCATAATTCTAGGAAGACTTATTACCACTGTCGTTGGTTTGTTAAATATTTAGTAGATGCATTTACATTCCAATTGAAGGCACTGACCAGAAAAGCTGGCGGCCAATGGATACCCTATTAAAGCCAGTGTTTTTTTTTCATTTAAATAATTTTAACACAGTAGCTTGTGTTATGCAGGCCCCAGCCTTGACCACAATAAAATCTGTATTTTTATAAAGTTTTTAAAATCTGCTATTGTTGCAGGATTTTTATTACAATATTTTTATTTTTTAAATGCCGATGCATCATAAATTTACTCATCACTCTTCTCACCAGGGCCACTGTTGTAAGTCAAGCTTTTATGACTTCACATATTTACAAAAATTGAACAAAGCTTAAATGGTATAGACGTGCAAATGATGTTTATAAACAAATCCCCCTTCGTGCCGACCTATGTATGTCCATGGTTGCAGACTAGAGACCTCCCCCGTGTAGTCATACTGCCTTTTTTTCTGTCATCTACTTCTTTATACCTCACTGAATGCATGCTTGCAGTAAGAAACAGATGGAAGTATAATGGATGACCACTTTGCAGGAAATATTACCGTTTTAATAAAATCATTATTTAACTCTCTAAGTACCAGAGTAACGAGTCCTGAAGCATGACACTTGGTGCCGTTGTGTGGCAAAATTGATTGAGGCTTAATACAGATTCCTTTATGTTGGGTCTAGCTCCATAAATTCAGATCTAGTAACAAATTACAAAGTTTAAGCAAGTGTTCTATCCCGTATGTTTCCATAGTTTAGGAGAACTATGGTCCCCGATGACCTAAAAGCAGCGGTATAGCTATAGGAGTGAAGTGGTTGTAGCCCTACTGGAATGAGAACCTTATGTATCATAGTTTCATTGACCAGCATTCGGCTAGTAGTATTTTTATTTTACGATTATATTCCATGACTCAATGTCACATGTGTTGGTAACAGTAACGTACAGGTCACCTTTACACTCATAAAGCCTTTGCCCTGTCGCCCAGGCAAACGTTTAGAGCCAGAAGAAGTGTGGTAACATGAATGAGGACAGAGACGCATAATCATTCTGACAGGCCGTTTCACTTTGCATTTAATGCATTTCTGAACACAGCAGGGAGTATTTACTGACAGTTCACGCCTGTTTTACCCCTTTTTTCCAGTTGAACGTAAAGGAATGTCTTCTCTGATCTCGCTTACCACCAGCTCACAGATGTTATGATGTCCTGGTTATTTATTATCTCCAGCATTGTGTGTCAAACATGCCGAAATGTCAGAAAGGACCAGAATCTGCTATTTCATATTTAATCTAAGCTATCCTTATGTGTAAGAATTATATGGTGAATAAACAAGCCGCTGGGAGGGGGAATGATGCCTTCTCTCTGTATCTGGTGGTATACTAAATGCACATAGTGCAAGCCTGGAGCAAAGAAATGTAAACGGAAAGTGTTCCATAGTGATTTATAGAACTTTTTCCACAAATATTGGAGATGAATATGAACTAGACTTTCCTGTCAGAGAAATTAGTAGATTTGTCATTAAATGAAGCATTTCGATCATTGTTAGGCCAGGTTCATATATTAATTTTTTTTGATCTGATGCACCAAAGTTGAAGGGCAACTATGCCAGATGTACCATATGTCCAGAGCCATGCCCCATTTAACCCCTTAAGGACTCAGCCCATTTTGGCCTTAAGGACTCAGACAATTTAATTTTTACGTTTTCATTTTTTCCTCCTCGCCTTCTAAAAATCATAACTCTTTTATATTTTCATCCACAGACTAGTATGAGGACTTGTTTTTTGCGCGACCAGTTGTCCTTTGTAATGACATCACTCATTATATCATAACATGTATGGCGCAACCAAAAAACACAATTTTTGTGGGGAAATTAAAACGAAAAACGCAATTTTGCTAATTTTGGAAGGTTTTGTTTTCACGCCGTACAATTTATGGTAAAAATGACATGTGTTCTTTATTCTGAGGGTCAATACGATTAAAATGATACCCATTATTATATACTTTTATATTATTGTTGCGCTTAAAAAAAAATCACAAACTTTTTAACCAAATTAGTACGTTTATAATCCCTTTATTTTGATGACCTCTAACTTTTTTATTTTTCCGTATAAGTGGCGGTATGGGGGCTCATTTTTTGCGCCATGATCTGTACTTTTTTTGATACCACATTTGCATATAAAAAACTTTTAATACATTTTTTATAATTTTTTTTTAATAAAATGTATTACAAAAGTAGGAATTTTGGACATTTTTTATTTTTTTTCGTTCACGCCGTTCACCGTACGGGATCATTAACATTTTATTTTAATAGTTCGGACATTTATGCACGCGGCGATACCAAATATGTCTATAAAAAATGTTTTTTACGCTTTTTGGGGGTAAAATAGGAAAAAACGGACGTTTAACTTTTTATTGGGGGAGGGGATTTTTCACTTTTTTTTTACTTTTACTTTTACATTTTTTTACATTTTTTTTTACACTTGAATAGTCCCCATAGGGGACTATTCATAGCAATACCATGATTGCTAATACTGATCTGTTCTATGTATAGGACATAGAACAGATCAGTATTATCGGTCATCTCCTGCTCTGGTCTGCTCGATCACAGACCAGAGCAGGAGACACCGGGAGCCGCACGGAGGAAGGAGAGGGGACCTCCGTGCGGCGTTATGAATGATCGGATCCCCGCAGCAGAGCTGCGGGCAATACCGATCGTTCATTTAAATCACGAACTGCCGCAGATGCCGGGATCTGTATTGATCCCGGCACCTGAGGGGTTAATGGCGGACGCCCGCGAGATCGCGGGCGTCGGCCATTGCCGGCGGGTCCCTGGCTGCGATCAGCAGCCGGGATCAGCCGCGCATGACACGGGCATCGCTCCGATGCCCGCGGTTATGCTTAGGACGTAAATGTATGTCCTGGTGCGTTAAGTACCACCTCACCAGGACGTACATTTACGTCCTGCGTCCTTAAGGGGTTAAGCTTGTTGGGAACCAGATAGGATGACACATGCAATGAACTGCTCCCATTTGTTATTGCTCCAGGCTGCTGGACATTTCTTAACCCAGACTTATTATTTTTCTACTTTGTCACGACTTATTTTACTATAGAGAAAAATGTTTACTAGATAAAATATTTAAATTCATATCCGCCATATGTAAATATTAAGCTGTGCTATTGCAATTTATGTATTTATTTTTGCTCCAATTTCAAAACTGTGCTCTCCAGTTTTTTGCCAGTTATCTTAGGGAACCTGCTCCATTATAAAAAATCCCTTAATTTGTAATTGGAACTCTAAAATTTTGTGGAGAAAGAACTTCAAGGAGTATTCCAGCTTTATAAATCTTATCCCCTATCCAAAGGATAGGGGATAAGATGTATGATCACAGGGGTCCCGCCGCTACCGACCCCCATGATCTCTGTGCAGCATTCTGTGCAGGTGTTGCCTCCGAGACGGGGGCATGACGTCACGGCCATACCTCCTAGTGATGCCACGCCCCCTCCCTGTCTGTGGGAGGTGGCGCGACGGCCGTCATGCCCCCTCCCATAGACATGAATGGAGGGGGCATGGCCATGACATTACGTCCCTGTCTCGAAGGTAGTGCCTGGCACAGAATGCCGGGGGCTGCACAGAGATCGCGGGGGTCCCCAGCGGCGAGACCCCTGCGATCATGCATCTTATCCCCTATCCTTTGGATAAGGAATAGGATGTATAAATCCGGAATACTCCTTTAAAGACTCACCTGAAAATATTAGTGTTATATACATTTGTTTTAAAGAATGCATAGAAAACATGTGTTGTATATTTTTATATGTGGATTTATTCACTTTTTAAACAGAGTCGTTGTGACACAGCCCCATTTTAAAAGTAAAACAATTTTGTACAGGAACTCGAACAAAAACTTGCTAAGTGCAGTGACTTTACCCTCCTACACAGAGTCTGTTACATTCTGTAATTGTTCAGCATCTATAAAGCAGATCTATCTTGCTTATTTTGTACTGTTGCTAGGCTTCTACTTTGCACATGAGTAAGAGTTTATATTCCCTATATATCTGGTTAGATTCTTTTCAGGCTCCATTTCTTGTACTTTGCAATATTAACTCAAGAAAACTTTACCATGTATATATTTGTTATCCCTCGACGTGAGTAGAAGAGCTATATAAACTGTGACTAGCCTACAAGCTATGGTTCCATGACAGCTATAGTCTATGGGCCGATATTGTGGGCCGATATTGTACCTCCATATTATAAAAGCCAGTCAATGTGCCATTGGATGGCAAATTATGGAGCTGCTCTTTATTGGAAGCCTAGCATTGCCAGGTAACAAGTCATTAGGGCAAATCCCGATGGCTACTTACTGGGTGATGCGTTTCTCCATATACACAAATAGGGATAGATGCATTACTTAGTGCCTGCTGAATGGGGGTGCCCTCCATGACTACCTACCCAGGTTCCGCATGCTGAACTATGATTTCTCTGAAAAGTGGAATCTGCACCTGTTATATGCTGCTCACTGTTTAGCATAAAACGGGTGACCGTTTCCTTTTGATCAAAAATATGTGCAGGCTAAAGGATGCCATGAAGCTATTTTAAGAAGGATTTTACTTTTGGGGACTGTAACTCAATACCTCAATACCTCAATGAATGGATGTACCAATAGAAACAGCATCTACCAAGGCCCACACACATATTAGAATGCCAAAGGGGCTGCTTGGATTTTTTATGGGATAGTAATACAATTAAATACCTACCTGACTTTGCATGTTAATGTACACTAACTCTTAATTGTAAACTGGAACAATGCAATCCCTCAGACTCCATTAAGAACACAGAGGGTAGTCGATAACAATGAAAGGTTTGCAAGGAGCTTGGTCACACAGAATAAGGCAGGTAGTAACACTGAAACCGACAGCTTATCCCGAGTAAGTCTACTGTACAATTCACATGTCACATAAGAGAAGAAAAGATGAAACCATAGAAAGGTACTGATATAGCACACGCCTGTTCTGCATAGACCTGCAATGATAAAGCCAGCCAGGAGCACACCTGCTTTATGTGAAACATTGCTTATTAGTTTTAATGAAGTGTATTAACTGAATAGCAGCAGAATATTCATTCAGCTCAGTTTATGGCACACTCTTGAGTACATTTACTGTTTGTCAGAAGTGCAAACTAGTGAACATATGAAGCTTTAAGACAGGCCATCTGTTAGTCTTAGGCTCTTGGATGACGGTCAAACTGCTCTAAAAATAAGCATGTCTGACTGCAATGGGCAGCAAGCATGGCTTTCATTCACCCATTGGAAAGCATTTGTAAAATAGGGATAAATTCATCTTATTTAATCGCATATGCACCCTTTATTGTTCATTATGGAAATGATTAAAGCATTTATGCACTGCTCGAACAAATAAAGGGGACACTAAGATAACACATCCTAGAGGAAAACCACAGGCTGATCCAACTTTGATGTAATGTCCTTAAAACAAGTCAAAATTAGGCTCAGTAGTGTGTGTGGCCTCCACGTGCCCGTATGACCTCCCTACAACGCCTGGGCATGCTCCTTCTGAGGTGGCGGTCTCCTGGGGGATGTCCTCCCAGACCTGGACTAAAGCATCCACCAACTCCTGGACAGTGTGTGGTGCAACGTGGCGTTGGTGGATGGAGCGAGACATGATGTCCCAGATGTGCTCAATCAGATTCAGGTCTGGGGAACAGGCGGGCCAGTCCATAGCATCAATGCTTTCCTCTTGCAGGAACTGCTGACACACTCCAGCCACATGAGGTCTAGCATCGTCTTGCATTAGGAGGAACCCAGGACCAACCGCACCAGCATATGGTTTCACAAGGGGTCTGAGGATCTCATCTTGGTACCTAATGGCACTACCTCTGGCAACCACATAGAGGACCGTGCGGCCCCAAAGAAATGCCACCCCACACCATTACTGACCCACCGCCAAACCGGTCATGCTGGATGATGTTGCAGGCAGTAGAATGTTCTCCACGGCATCTCCAAACTGTCACGTCTGTCACATGTGCTCAGTGTGAACCTGCTTTCATCTGTGAAGAGCACAGGGCGCCAGTGGCGAATTTGCCAATCTTGGTGTTCTCTGGCAAATGCCAAACGTCCTGCACAGTGTTGGGCTGTAAGCACAACCCCCACCTGTGGACGTCGGGCCCTCATACCACCCTCCTGTAGTCTGTTTCTGACTGTTTGAGTGGACACATGCACATTTGTGGCCTGCTGGAGGTAATTTTGCAGGGCTCTGTCAGTGCTCCTCCTTGCACAAAGGCGGAGGTAGCGGTCCTGCTGCTGAGTTGATGCCCTCCTACGGCCTCCTCCACGTCTCCTGATGTACTGGCCTATGTCCTGGTAGCGCCTCCATGCTCTGGACATTACGCTGACAGACACATCAAACCTTCTTGCCACAGCTCGCAGTGATATGCTATTCTGTATAAGCTGCACTACCTGAGCCACTTGTGTTGCTTGTAGACTCCGTCTCCTGCTACCACTAGAGTGAAAGCACCACCAGCATTCAAAAGTGACCAAAACATCAGCCAGGAAGCATAGGAACTGAGAAGTGGTCTGTGGTCACCACCTGCAGAACCACGCTTTTATTGGTGATGTCTTGCTAATCGCCTATAATTTCCACCTGTTGTCTGTTCAATTTGCACAACAGCATGTGAAATTGATTGTCAATCAGTGTTGCTTCCTGAGTGTACAGTGTGATTTCACAGAAGTGTGATTGACTTGGAGTTACATTGTGTTGTTTAAGTGTTTCCTTTATTTTTTTGAGCAGTGTACATTATATACAAGTATTAAAATGTAAAATAGGTATGGCCAGGGGTCAGAAAGGTGGTAGTCCAGGACTTGGAACCCCCATGTTGACTATCACAAATGAATGTGAAATTGGGTTTTAATGTTTGCATAATGACCGCACATGTTCCACCTGCAATAATGACAGAGTATATATATGTATTTTGTATTTATTTTTTCAAAGTGCGTTAATCTATGTAAACATATATATAGCCTAACCTTTACTGATATATTACTAATGTAATGAATGCCAGGCGTAACTAGCTGCGCATGCCATGGTTGTGTATTGTTCCAGAGAGCAGCGTTCCTATTGAGCTCTTCATTATCAGATTTGGAGCCACATACCATTCCATTATTGACCTGCCTGTTGCAATCAATGCGGCAGCTGCACAGATTCCTAATGCTGTCTTTCTGCTCCCAGCCTGTGTGTCCCCCATCTAGTGATGATTGTGCATTATCTTCTAAATGACACCGGCTGAATGAGTATGGATTTGTCTTGTATGGATGGTAAATGTGCAGTGTGTACTCTGTGTCAGGCTTATTTCTTAATTGTATACATTAAGCATCCCCATACCACCCCTCCCCAGAAACCTTAAATTCTGCTACTGTGTGTATATAACAAAAGTCCTAGAAAAACTTGCAAAAATTAGAAGTCTAAAATAAACTGCCCATTATATTGAGAGCCGTAACACTTGTGTTGGTTTTTATGTTTGCCACCTTGTGGTCACTCAGTTGCATAGCAAGCTCAAGAAACTCCATTTCTCCTAAATGGGGTCACTGCTCCCCAGGAGAGGCTGCCCTCTGAATGGAAGGTTCATTAGTTAACTATTTCCTCCAGACAATTTTCATTAAGTACATGTCATTACAGTGATGGAGTGTCATTTATCAGCTTTTCTGCAGATTACACTAGTAATTTATGCATACATATGAAATGGGAAATGCTACTGCTGTCCAAAGTGGTCAGCATCGCAGTCGCTGAACTCAAATGGAAACCTGCTTTTATACTGTAAAGACATTAACTGTATTTGTGTGCTTACAGCCAAGTGTGACGTTAATATGGTGGCCATTTATATTACCATTCAGCACCCTACAGCTGGGCCTCCCTTCATGTCACCTGCCTGTACAAAATGCTTCTTGTGTTCCCTTACGGAAAAATAATGCAACACGGGCTGCCATTACTATGAATGTAGATCTTTACCACAAAGCTATACCATTTTCATTGGGTTCTGGTGTGATTTCCATTAATAAACGACAATTGGCTGCTTTCTGCTTTTCATTTTCAATCAATAGTGTATTGTATAGATTAGAAGGAGTTGTTCATATCACAATTGCATCAAATGACCTTGAAACGTTTAACTCAATTAATAAAATAAAATGCAAAAGTGCATACCTTTTTAAAGGGGTATTCCAGGAATTTTGTTTGACTATGCTACAGGGGTTGTAAAGTTAGTGTAGTTCATAATATAGTGTCTGTACCTGTGTGTGACGGTTTTCTCACAATTCTTATGTGATTATCGCCCCAATATTTATTTTTAATAGCATACAAAATTACTCATGTCAGCATCCAAAATTACTCATGTGCGTTGAGACCTGACATCACTAGTCAGGTGATCACAGGGAGCCTATCCTGCTTCAATTTTGCAACAGCTGTAGGCCCCCTGGTTAGAGAACACTATGTTTCAATAGGTGGAGTGGCTGATGTGTGGGATGAAGGAAAGTGATCTCAAACTTTCTGGTATGGAACTGTGGGATGTGTATTTTAGAGAACAAAATCCTACAGGAAATACCCAGTTCTGGCAGGTAAGTACTACAATCACCTTATAGTGGATAACCCCTTTAATATAAGCCTGTATAGAGATGTGTTCACACTGCGCCTGTCGCCCTGTTTCTGTCATAGCACATTTAATTTTCTTATATGTTTAATTACACTATTGTGTACACACCCAAAAGAGTGTGTAAGGGCTCATTCACGCGAGCTGATTTATTTGCAGGTTTCCCGCTGCGTGTTTGAAAGTGGATGGGCTCCCTGCGGCTGTCCGCAGCAGATTTGTTGCAGACCCTATTAACTTTAATGACGTTGCAGCGGATTTTCCACAGCCGAAAATCTGCTGCAGAAGGCCCGTCCCCTTTCAAACTTGCAGCGAAATCCGCAAATATAGCCGCTCATGTGAACGAGCCCTAAGGGTCAATTTTTTATGCTGTAAGTTAATAGGAAATAGATGTTGTAAATGTCTTTTCCTAAACATCTTTGTAAAACTGAAACAAAAATTAAGTGTAAACTGTTTTTTGCTGTTGTGTTTTTATTTTTATTTTTTTGCTGTAATAATCTAGCATACTTTTTTGTTATATATTGGAATCATTGGGAATGGTGTGTAAATATACAGCCTTACAATCCAATCATTTAAAGAAATGTATGAAAACACATGGCTGTACGTTTATCAAATACATAAAGACAACTTGGGCATATACATACTGTCTGTCATCAATTGGTTTCGCGTATATCCTAAACATATATTTAGATTGTGATGTGGACAGCCCCTTATACAACCTGATTTCTGTAGTTGATCATGTTCTAGACAGAATGGCAATGTACTGCTGTATTCCAGGTGTATGCACTTTTATTTAAAAGCCTCCTCCGCTGCCAACTTTCATATCCATTCTTTACCGTCCTCCACTGCATCTTATAAATTCATTTTTCTTTCCAGATCACCTCTATGTTCCATGTATATATACCAAACACCTCACTTAATCTGCTCCAGAATATTCTATGTATACGGTCGCTTATGTTATTGCTGCACAGGACTTCTGGATCATGACACCAGCCTTGTTCTGTGGTCGTATTTTGTAGATCGATTGTAGTCGGAGTGTAATGAAAGGGCAGAATAGGTTTATTTTTGGAACAGCGTTTCCAGCGCTTTGTTACCTAGGGTCCGTGTGTAACTCGTAGCTTCCAATACATCTCTGACTTATGTGCCCGGCTCTGGCACTGAAAAGGTTATCACCAAAATGAACATGTGTTGCTGTAGAGCAGTTTGGAATTCAGCTGGATCGGCTGAGGCATTTCTAGGGTTGTAAACACTAATCTCTGCCAATTTCTTTTCTCCTGGCAAAGGAACTCTCTCTCCAGTTGTTGTAAGGAACAAAGGATACAATACGGCAAATGGCCTGAAGGTGACGGGAAGGGATTTTTTTTTCTTAGTTGCGGCCAAAAGGAAAAAAAAAATCCCCAGGGTAGTCTTTCTCCTTTTCCCGTTGCTGCTTATTTCTCTTCTCTGCGTGGATTGTAAATCCTGGTGGCAGCACTAGGCTGGTACAAGGGCAAGAAAATGTGATGTGTGTTCATGTCAGCATCAGTACAAAGAAGTCTGTGTCATATTGGCAGCCATTTCTTACCAGCTTCTTTTTTTTTTTTCTTCATATTTGTCGTTTTTTTTTTTTTTTTTTTGTAATAAATGATAAGCTTTTATGTTGAGCTCTTCATAAATGGTACTGAGTAGGAGGATATGGGCACGCTTTCTATTATTGCGCCCCTCATGCATTTCTCCTTTCTTCGTCTCTTTAGAACCACACGTTGAGCCAGCACGCACAGTGAGCCGGTGGCACTACAGGATTTCTCTCTGCAGAAGACTTGACGGAGGCACAGTGGGGAAAACCATTTGAACATTACATCCAATCAAAGTGTCATTTGCAACCCAGATGTAAAACTCTAATGATTTGGCCATGAGGCGCTGCTATTATAAGCAGCTGGAAATGAATATTAATGGGAGAGATTAAAAGTATTTCATGCTCAGTATTTTTATTGTCCTGCTTCTTACTAGTGTTCTTTAGAGCTTCTGCTTCTGACTGAATTTATAGTGTTAGAATAATCAGTTCCAATGTTGTCGTCTTTTGTTGCTTCTTGTATTATATTGATAGTTCAAAGCTTGAAGTGTTATTTTTTTATTTGTTTTCCCTTATTTTTCTGCATCATTTAATTGCTATTTTTTAGTTGTGTGTTTTGTGATGTGATGGATTGGCAGCTGTCTATTCCATTTTATTATTTGATTTTTTTTTTTTACTTAAGTAAAAAAGAAAAAAAAAGGAAAAAAAAGAAATGTAATGCTTTGATTGGATTTGTCGGTTCACAGAGGACGGTCTATTGAATATAATCAGCAATTGGATGGTCTGCTTTTTAAATGTGACTTTATCTGATTTGCAATAACTAAAGTACAGTTCAATAAAGGGAAATACGTTTAAAACCAAAGCTTCTGGTGTTTGCCTCAGCCCGATATTCCACACTCTTCTTATGAAATAAATTGTATGTATATATTTGTGTGTTTATTGTACACTGGTCAGCCCAGTAGGACCAATAGGGGGCATGGGGCCACACCTAGTATAAACACCAATAGTTGCATCATTGGTATTGCACGTACAAACACCTTCCTTTCCATACCAATGATGCAACCATTAATCCTTTACCACAAAGGTTGTAACCATAAACCCTTTCACTGTCCCAGATCACCATGGAGGATATCCTTAGCCCTTCCACTTCCCTAGTCCACTAGAGATGTAACTTTAAACCCCATCTCTGTCCTAGACCCCAATGATTCCATTATCAACCGTTTAAGTGCCCCAGACCACCAGAGATATTGGGATTCATCAAAATCTGTGCAAAGGAAAAGTTGACCAGTTGCCCATAGCAACCAATCATCTCACTACTTTCATTTTTTAAAAGGCTTCTGAAAAATAAAAGAAGCAATCTGGTTGCTATGGGTAACTGGTCAACTTTTTCCTCAGCACAGGTCTTGATGGATCTCCCCCATTATCCTTGTCCTTTTTACTGTACTTGTCCAACAGGAATGTAACGGTTTAAGAGTACCTGTTACCAAACAATCTATCCTAAAGTAACTCACACTATGTTCCATAACTACTAAGACCTCTCCTGCCCTTAAAATAAAATCCTGAGCTTTAAAAAGCTCTGTAGCCTACCTTCATTATTGCTCACATAGTATGAGCTGCCGGCAGGAGGAAGTGGGCGTTCCCTAGCAGGTGCAACATCACTGAAGCCTGCTGGAGGGCTGCTTCCACCCTCTTATCTCTGCTACGTTCTGTGTCGGCAGCGCGCAGAGATGATTAGCCTATGGTGTGGCAGGCTGCTCTGTGGTCTCCTCCTCCTTGTTTAGCACTGCACGTGCTTTACAGAGAGGAGGAGATTAGGAACGAGACCTGCCGTGCTGAGCGCTGCTTTGCCGAGACCGAGAAAAACCTCAGGCTCTGTACAGCTTTCAGTCAGGCTCTGTGACAGGTACTATTAGCCTCAGTGCAGCTTTCCTCTTCTCTCTCCAGCGCTGCAGTGGGCTTCAGCCGGTGCATGCTTCTGGCAGGCTCTCCTTTTAGAGGGGGCAGAGCCTGGTGACTCAACCATGTCAGGGAGTGCGGCGGGCACAGCACTCGCTCCTGCCTTTCTGATTGAGCTGTGCCTTGCCATGTGCTGAAGCACTTCCTGAGTTTAGTCTCCTGCCAGGCCGAGAGGAGACCAAACTAACTGTATTAGTAGCAGCAGGGAACAGAACCGTGCCACCTAGTGGCTGTTTTTTCTAATGCATAGAAAACATAAGTTAATAATTTTAAATGAACATGATTTGCAAAGTGTCTTACTCTAGAAGCATTACATTAAAAGCACTAGCAGATGAGGTGAATAAAATGGATTAACTGGCAAAATGAGGAGTGAAGATGATGTGTAGGAACCAGGAAAAATAGACGAGCAAAGATCTGAGCTGCTTTATGAAACTGCCCCAAAGTGTTCCTGGTAGGTGGTGCTTAATATCTACAAAAATTGTACATAAAAGACAGGTAACGAACTAGCAAAAAGGTCAAGAGTAGAATGCTGGACAACTTAAAGGGGTATTTCAGGCCAAAACTTTTTTTTATATATCAACTGGCTCCGGAAAGTTAAACAGATTTGTAAATTACTTTGATTAAAAAATCTTAATCCTTGCAATAGTTATTAGCTTCTGAAGTTGAGTTGTTTTTTTTCTGTCTAACTGCTTTCTGATGACTCGCGTCCCGGGAGCTGTGCAGTTCCTATGGGGATATTCTCCCATCATGCACAGCTCCCGGGACGTGACATAATCATTGAGCAGTTAGACAGAAAACTTCAGAAGCTAATAACTATTGAAAGGATTAAGATTTTTTAATAGAAGTAATTTACAAATCGGTTAACTTTCCGGAGCTAGTTGATATATAAAAAAAAGTTTTTGCCTGGAATACCCCTTTAAATCTATACTAAATATATACTGATTATTCATTTAAAAAAAAAAAAAAGGATATGAACATTTGCCCAGATATTTACCAATGTTCACATTTCTTGTCATGCACCACTTGGAATGAACCAGATAAAGTACTGTATAACATGTAACTGATACAACTAAGCAATAATGGTCTGATTATAAATAAAAATGATACAAGAACTCTACACAAAACAGATGCATTGTTGTGCCAAGTATAATATGTATGGACCATTGCGTAGAAGTCATAAGGTGCCTGCTCTGGTCCTGGACTAGGTATAAACCGTGCTCTCTTAAAGGAGTAGTCCAGTGGTGACTCAGTGGTGAGCAACTTATCCCCTATCCTAAGGATAGGGGATAAGTTGCAGATCGTGGGGGGTCCGACCGCTGGGGCCCCCTGCGATCTCCTGTACGGAGCCCCGACAGCCCGCGGGAAAAGGGCGTGTCGACCTCCGCATGAAGCAGCGGCCGACACGCCCCTTCAATACAACTCTATGGCAGAGCCGAAGCACTGCCTTCGGCAATCTCCGGCTCTGCCATAGAGATGTATTGAGGGGGCGTGTCTGCCGCCGCTTCGTGCGTGGGTCGACACCCGCTATCTGGGCCGAGAGCCGGGGCCCCGTACAGAGAGATCGCAGGGGGCCCCAGCGGTCGGACCCCCCCGCGATCTCAAACTTATCCCCTATCCTTAGGATAGGGGATAAGTTTTTCACCACTGGACTACCCCTTTAATACTCATTTTGTCTATCACGATGAAGCAAGTAATGGTGGATGAATTTTATATTGCATTTTCAATGTAACTAATAGCAACAGGCTGCCTTGTTTCACATTAAACCATTCGGTAAAATGCATGTACTACACATATGGGAACCTATGGGGGAAGGACACTGCTAAGTGGCATCATCCATTAAAGTACCCAGCAAAAATGCTCTGTGAATGGAACCAAAGTGTAATGATTTCAGAATATTGGCTAGGGATTCTAGGTACTTCTAGGTTTACTGATGTCGTTTATCCCCTTAAAGTGTACCTGCATCTTTCAAGTAACTTCTCATGGTAAGCTGTCATGTATGTATGTATGTGTGTGTGTGTAAAAGGAGTAGGACTACTTTTGACTATTACATTTTCTTTTATTTACTAGTTTGTTCTGCATGCTAAATTATTAAAGGAAAACTGTTATCCGTGTTCAATAAATGAAGAAATAGAAATCCAGCTTCCAAAAAAGTGAAAAAATTTAAAGCGACAAAACGTTAATGATATGCATTAAAAACTAGGTAAAAAATTGTAACATGTCACGTAAGGCACGTGAAACGCTGACTCGTATCGGGCTAAGTACAAGCCCTTAATCTACCATGATTAAGGGCTTATACTTGGCCCGAAACGCATTGGCATTTCACATGCCTTATGTGACATGTTGCAAATTTTTACCTTGTTTTTAATGCATATCATTGTTATGTAGTTTTAAATTTTTTTACTTTTTTGGGAGCTAAATTTCTATTTCTCTCATTTATTGTACATTATCAGTGTGGGATACGGCTCACTGCCATCCGGGCTCCTGGATTACTTCTATGACACAGACTATACCTCATTCAGACTAATGGTGAGCCGACTTGCATTTTTTTCTTTTCACTGTCATCAATGTTACGTGCACTAACCTATTGGTACATGTATGTAGTGCCAGTAACACTGATGACAACCATACTTGCCTGATCCCCCTCCATCCCCCCCCCCCCCCCCCCCCGTGGTCCAGTTGTCCTGCTATCTGGCGACAGGCTTTGGGCACGGGCAGAGCTAATGGATGGGGACAAGGTGCAATGATATCTCCTATTTTGGGGTGCTTTACGTGTAATGGCTCAAGTTTATTTTTCTTGTGGCTTTTTTCCATATTTGGATTTCAATTTAGTTATGTTCACCAAATATACTGGCACACTGACCAAAAGTGGTACATTGTGCTCCATTCAGGTTCAAACAAACCTTTAAAGGGGTATTCCCTATCCACAGATTTGGATGTGATTTCCTGGACATGGCCTGGCAACTCACTCGTACTCTAAGCGCTATGGCCCCCATCTTCCGAAATAAACAGGAACAGCTGTAGCTTTTTTTTTTTCTAGCGCAATAAGAATTAAAAGCTGTACTGTGATTGGTTGCTGTTGGCAGTTTAGGTTTTATACAGTTTTCTATATGCTTTATGTAGTACCATTTCATTCAATGGTACTACAATAAGGATTGGAGATAAGATGTCTGGCCACTGGGAACCCTTGCGATTTCCAGCCCGTCACGCCGGCATTCTGAGCATTTATATTCAGAGTGCCAGGTTCTGGCGGTCGTGGTCGTGACAACACATCCCCTCATCATGTCTATGGAGGGGGGGTGACAGCTTTGGTCACAGCGATCAGACATCCAATCCCCTATGGATAGGGGATAAGATCTCTAGGGGCGGAGTACCCCTTTAAACAAAACCACAAACATTTTTCATTGAAAAGGGTTGTTTTATTTTTCATTGGGAGATTTTTTTTCATCACATTTTAAGAGAGCTGTTGCAGAACAATCTTACCTAAACTTAATGCAATTACCAAAACAAGGTAGGGGATAAAACATAGCTGTTAGAGATGAGCGAAGTTACTGCAATTCGATTAGTCACGAACCTCGCAGCTTGGCGATTGCTGACTTTAGTCTGCATAAATGAGTTCAGCTTTCAGGTGCTCCGGTGGGCTGGAGACTCTCTCCTAGGACTGTATCCACCTTTTCCAGCCCACCGGAGCACCTGAAAGCTGAACTCGTTTATGCAGGCTAAAGTCAGCAACTGCCGAGACGAGAAGTTTGTGACTAATCGATTTACTGTAACTTCGCTCATCTCTACTGTTAATCACAAAAGTTTTTAAAATAATTTAAATGAGCACTCTCATTAAAACTAATTTTTGCTATTGCACTCCTTATGGTAAGTAAAAAAGATTTGTAATATACTTTGGTAAAAAAAAAAAAAACTTTTCTGTTTTATTTGTGCTTAACCTCTTAAGGACCCAGGGCGTATGGATACGCCCTCACACCCTGGGCCTTAAGGACCCAGGGCATATCCATACGCCCTGGCGTTTTCCGGTCTCTGCCGCGCGTCGGGCAGAGATCGGAACTGGATGCCTGCTGAAATCCTTCAGCAGGCATCCAGGGCAAACGCCGAGGGGGGCCATGTAGGCCCCCCATGTCGGCGATCTGCGGCGATACCGGGCTGATCGGGTCTCTGGAACCCGACCGCCCGGTAATTTTGCATGATCCCGGCTGTCACAGACAGCCAGGAGCATGCTAACGTATAGGAGCGAGGTGGCAAGCCGGCCACCTCCTCCTATTCCCTGCGATCCGTCGGTTAGTTAACCGACCAATCGCAGGAGGGGAGGGCGGTTACTTCCTCCCGTCCTGCCCGGCCCCTGAAAGTCCGGAGAGGACGGGAGGAAGACCGGAGGACGCGGCGGGGGACGGGGGAGTGCTGGGGACCGGCCCCGATACTTACCTCGTCCCTGAAGACCCGGATCCTGGCGGCGACAGGTGAGTAGATCTTCAGCCGCGGTCGGGCCCTTTACAGCAATGCACGTCGCCGTAAAGCGACATGCATTGCTGTATTGGGACCCTGTAAACTACAACTCCCAGCATGCCCAGACAGCCCTTGACGTCTGGGCATGCTGGGAGTTGGTTTTGCAACATCTGGAGGTCCACAGTTTGGAGACCACTGTGTCCTTCCAGATGTTGCAAAACTACACATCCTCAGCAGGCCCTTACTGTCCAGGCATGCTGGGAGTTGTAGTTCTGTAACATCTGGCCCTGCAGATGTTGCAGAACTACAACTCCCAGCATGCCTGGACAGTTTTGGCATACTGGGAGTTGTAGTTTTGCAACATCTGGAAGGGCACAGATTGGGAACCACTGTATTAGTGGTCTGCAAACTGTAGTCCCCCAGATGTTGCAAAACTACAACTCCAAGCATGCTGGGAGTTGTAGTTCGGCAACATCTGGCTCTAAAGATGTTGCCGAACTACTACTCCCAGCATGCCTGAGAATGTTTGGGAGTTGTGGTTTTGCAACAACTGGAGGAACACTGGTTGGTAAACATTGTCTGTTTCCTAACTCAGTGTTTCCCAACCCGTGTGCCTCCAGCTGTTGCAAAACTATAACTACCAGCATGCACTGATAGACTGTGCATGCTGGGAGTTGTAGTTTTGCAACAGCTGGAGGTCCCCCCCTGTGAATGTACAGGGTACATTCACATGGGCAGGGGGCTTACAGTGAGTATCAGGCTGCAAGTTTGCGATGCAGCAAATTTTGCGCGGCAGCTCAAACTCGCTGTAACCCCCCACCCATGTGACTGTACCCTAAAAACACTACACTACACTAACACAAAATAAATTAAAAAGTAAAAAACACTACATATACACATACCCCTACACAGCCCCCCTCCCCTCCCCAATAAAAATGAAAAACGTCTGGTAAGCCACTGTTTTCAAAATGGAGCCTCCAGCTGTTGCAAAACACCAACTCCCAGTATTGCTGGACAGCCGTTGACTGTCCACGCATGCTGGGAGTTTTGCAACAGCTGGAGGCACCCTGTTTGGGAATCACTGGCATAGAATACCCCTATGTCCACCCCTATGCAAATCCCTAATTTAGTCCTCAAATGCGCATGGCGCTCTCACTTTGGAGCCCTGTCGTATTTCAAGGCAACAGAATAGGGTCACATATGGGGTATCGCCGTACTCGGGAGAAATAGCCTAACAAATTTTGGGGGCTTTTTCTCCTTTCACCCCTTATGAAAATGTGAAGTTGGGGTCTACACCAGCATGTTAGTGTAAAAAAATAAATTTTTTACACTAACATGCTGGTGTTGCCCTATACTTTTCATTTTGACAAGAGGTAAAAGGGGAAAAAAGCCCCCTAAAATTTGTAACGCAATTTCTCCCGAGTACGGAGATACCACATATGTAGGCGTAAAGTGTTCTGGGGGCGCACAACAAGGCCCAGAAGGGAGAGTTCGCCATGTACATTTGAGGCGATTTGCACAGGGGTGGCTGATTGTTACAGCGGTTTTGACAAACGCAAAAAAAAAAAAAAAAACACATGTGACCCCATTTTGAAAACTACACCCCTCACGGAATGTAATGAGGGGTGCAGTGAGAATTTACCCCCCACTGGTGTCTGACAGATCTTTGGAACAGTGGGCTGTGCAAATTAAAAATGTTGTACAGACCACTGTTCCAAAGATCTGACAGACACCAGTGGGGGGGTAAATGCTCACTGTACCCCTTGTTACGTTCCTCAAGGGGTCTAGTTTCCAAAATGGTATGCCATGTGGGGGTTATTTTGCTGTCCTGGCACCATAGGGGCTTCCTAAATGCGACATCCCCCCCCCAAGCAAAATTTGCTCTCAAAAAGCCAAATATGACTCCTTCTCTTCTGAGCATTGTAGTTCGCTCGTAGTGCACTTCAGGTCAACTTATGGGGTACCTCCATACTCAGAAGAGATGGGGTTACAAATTTTGGGGGGTATTTTCTGCTATTAACCCTTGCAAAAATGTGAAATTTGGGGGGGAAACACCCATTTTAATGAATTTTTTTTTTTTTTTTTACGTATGCAAAAGTCGTGAAACCCGTGTGGGGTATTAAGGCTCACTTAATTCCTTGTTACGTTCCTCAAGGGGTCTAGTTTCCAAAATAGTATGCCATGTGGGTATTTTTTGCTGTCCTGGCACCATAGGGGCTTCCTATATGGGACATGCCCCCGAGCAAAATTTGCTCTCAAAAAGCCAAATATGACTCCTTCTCTTCTGAGCATTGTAGTTCGCCTGTAGTGCACTTCAGGTCAACTTATGGGGTACCTCCATACTCAGAAGAGATGGGGTTACAAATTTTGGGGGGTATTTTCTGCTATTAACCCTTGCAAAAATGTGAAATTTGGGGGGAAACACACATTTTAGTGAAATTTTATTTTATTTTTTTACATATGCAAAATTCGTGAAACACATGTGGGGTATTAAGGCTCACTTAAATCCTTGTTACGTTCCTCAAGGGGTCTTGTTTCCAAAATGGTATGGCATGTGTTTTTTTTTGCTGTTCTGGCACCATAGGGGCTTCCTAAATGCAACATATCCCCCAAAAACCATTTCAGAATAACGTACTCTCCAAAATCCCCTTGTCACTCCTTCGGTTCTGAGCCCTCTACTGTGCCCACCGAACACTTTACATAGACATATGAGGTATGTGCTTACTCGAGAGAAATTGGGCTACAAATATAAGTATAAATTTTATCCTTTTACCCCTCGTAAAAATTCAAAAGTTGGGTCTACAAGAACATGCGAGTGTAAAAAATGAAGATTGTGAATTCTCCTTCACTTTCCTGCTATTCCTGTGAAACCCCTAAAGGGTTAAAAGGCTGACTGAATATCATTTTGTATACTTTGGGGGGTGCAGTTTTTATAATGGGGTCATTTGTGGGGTATTTCTAATATGAAGACCCTTCAAATCCACTTCAAACCTGAACTGGTCCCTGAAAAATAGGGAGTTTGGAAGTTTTGTGAAAAATTGGAAAATTGCTGCTGAACTTTGAAACCCTCTGGTGTCTTCCAAAAGTAAAAACTTGTCAATTTTATGATGCAGACATAAAGTAGACATATTGTATATGTGAAAAAAAATTTAAATATTTTGAATATCCATTTTCCTTACAAACAGAGAGCTTCAAAGTTAGAAAAATGCAAAATTTTCAAATTTTTCCTAAAATTTTCAAATTTTTCACCAAGAAAGGATGCAAGTTACACATTTTTTTACCACTATGTTAAAGTTGAATATGTCACGAAAAAACAATCTCGGAATCAGAATGATAACTAAAAGCATTCCAGAGTTATTAATGTTTAAAGTGACAGTGGTCAGATGTTCAAAAAATGGCCGGGTCCTAAGGTGTAAAATGGCTGGGTCCTTAAGAGGTAAAAAAAGCTCAAGAGCACATTTTCCCCCATCTTAAACACAGACTTAGGACTGAGGTCCAGACACAAATTGCAGCCTGGAGTGCTGAGGGGGGTGTCCAACCTCATCCAATCATAGCTCCTCTCACGCTTAACTACCATATGCTGTTGGTTGGACAACCCCCTCCCCTTCCCCCAGCTCAGCCCTCCAGGTTTCACTTTCTGTGTTTGGACCTCGGTCCTAAGCCTGTGTATAAGATTGGGGGGGGGGGGGGAGGAGGAATGTGCTCTTGAGCTTTTGAGCTCTTAAGCACAAATAAAACATACAAAACTTAATTTATTTTAAGCAAAGTATATTAGAAATATTTATTATATACCATAAGGAGTGCAATAGCAAAAATGAATTTGAATGAGTTACCCTTTAAAAGATCTTATTAAAGATTATGCAAGTATATCAATCATCAGGTTTCATATTATACCTACTATAGCATGATACTGTATAATCACCGATACAGCTTACATCCATGTACAAGCTAGTCCCCCGCAAACCCCCTGCGATCCCC
This sequence comes from Hyla sarda, assembly GCF_029499605.1. Lineage (NCBI taxonomy): Eukaryota > Metazoa > Chordata > Amphibia > Anura > Hylidae > Hyla > Hyla sarda. The sequence goes on along the minus strand of NC_079194.1, from coordinate 208,299,230 downwards.
AGGTTTGCACTGCAGCGTTCTGAACAGGGAAGCTTGGGGCTTCCTTGTTTTTGACATCACTCCACGCTCCCTCAATTCATGTCTATGGGAGGGGGAATGAAGGCTAGTACGCAGCCATCATGCCCCTTCCCAGAGACATGAATGGAGAGAGCCCCAAGCTGCAGCGCCGCCCCCCCCCCCCCCCACCTGCAATTAGACATCTTATCCCCTATCCTTTGCATAGTCAAGGTACCCCTTTTAAGTGTTCCTTTCTCTGCATAGAGAAATGCTATTCAACTACTTGTTCCTCTGTTATAAGTTTATAAATTATAAGAACCAATGAAGTGCTCAAAATATGGTGTGCCTAATACTTTTAATATTACCTATTAAAATGCCAACATTAGTGCATGTGTATACCAACACCATTAAAATTTGTGTACATAAATGGTTATAGAGCTCTGCTGGGCCCTGCCAGCCCATCTGTGCCAAAAGATTGCAACAATTAGAACCGCCGACGTGTTTCTACCACCTGCTCAGAGGCGGCGTCATCAGGGAGGTAAATTATTGTATCACAAATAATGACCACACAACATTAACATGTAATAAAAATTAGCGGCAGTTTAGTCTAATATTATTTCCCTTGGGGACAGAAAACACCCTCAGGACATAAATCCGATGTGGAGGGAAAAGCTATCCCTAATAATCCTGTAAGGAAAAAACTCCAGCACTATATCCTGCAGAGAGATACTGTCCCTTCTAGGCCAGTCAATTGTAGCTGCCGTTTCCACCTGAAAAATAAATAAAACAGGCCCAAGAAAGCCCTTTCAGTGTTTTTATCCTGAAAGGAAAAAAGCATGGACCATGCAATAGCAATTCCCTGGAAGTACTCGTGCTTAGTTGTTACAGAATGCGGGCTCAGCATTACCTGCTATTGAACTGGAGCTTTACCAGCTCAATTTGCCTAATGCGGCGAGATGCCGGCGTCTGATGTCACTACCGGTCCAGAGCAGAAGTTAAGCACATAGCCGCCGCCCAACTCCATGACGGGCATAACAGAATGGACGTGCGGCTGGCACTGGCCAAACTACTGCGCAATGATTTAAACTTTGCTCCTTCACAATACCGGAGTGTAATATGTATATTAGATATGAGTTTCAGGCAGATATTAGACTGTAATGCAAAACAGGTGGGTAATAGTCAGATGTTTCTCTCCAATCCCTATAAAGGATAAGTCTGTATTATAAATACAGTTATGAACTCGTTATGCTGACTGGGACAGGAAGAGCAGAAAGCATCCCGCTTTCATCAAGCCAAAGTTGGAATTATGTAAATGCCCATACATTTGGGTATATCCCAAACTATGGAGTGTTGTTCTCCCCAAGTCAAGAGAACAGTTATACATGATCCATTGTATATACATGCATGTAGCTCTCTAGATGAACAATACACAACAGTTGCTAAGTAATGGACAAGGATTGAATAATTCTGCAATTAATTCATGGGGTGTCAGGAAGATCCCTAGATCAGATTGTGTTGCTCTATTGGGCACTAACATGTCCCTGGTTAGCCCTCAAATCGTGGTCCATATTTCTAGGTGGGGTGGCCGCCCTAAAAAGGGCTGTCCCACTCTGGAACCTCCAATTACACACTTTAATCCCTACATAGGGTGACCCCTTACTCCTGCCAGGCCGACTACACCCCTCCCTCTCTGCCTACACGGTCACCCAGACACCCCATTCTATTCAATTACAAAAAGCAGCCAAAATTTAGCTGCTCATACAATCCCTGTGGTGACACCGTGTTCAATCTGTGGATCCATCTACACTCTTTCTGCAGTAATAGTGTGTCTATATTACCCCCTCTCTGTGATGGTATGATCCTGTCTATACCAACAAAGCGGATATCTGATGAATTGTCCTTGTGTTGTTGATTCATATGGGTTGCCAGGGGGGAATCTCTGTGGTTCCTGATATCCCCTATATGCTCCAATATTCTCTGTTTAAACTCTCTAATTGTCTTCTCTACATACATGAGAGAACAGGTGATAAAGTGTCTAATATGGAGTGATTCATGTTGAAGTAGAACTATAGACATTTTTAAAATATACTGGCAAGCTCGACAGTTACCACATTTTAAACAGCTCGTGATGTTTCCCATTTTGTTTAGCCAGTTCTGAGAAGAGGTATTATCAGGATGAAGATGACTCTGGACTGTTGCATCCTCAATACTACACCCTTATCTGAAGGTGATCTGGGGGAGGGGCCAATAATGTCCCGTAGGTCCGGGTCCATCTTTAGGATGTCCCAATAGTGGGAGATGATCTCTCGTATCTTTGGCAACTGTCTATCAAATATTCCTATAATCCTTGCTGGTTGGGGTCCAGGCTCTGCTGGTCTAGGTGTAAGAAGGACATTCCTAGGTGTCGATGATGCAGTATGATAGGTTTGTGATAAAATGAAATTGGGATACCCCCTGCTCGTGACAGCAGCCTCCTTTTGAATTCTTTTGACGACGAACAGTTCCTCCTGAGGCGAAGATATTATCCTTTTGGGATCCCCCTCCTTTCCAGGGGGCGTGAGTGACAACTTTCCTACCTCAGGAGGCTGTTTGTCGAAGTTTTTGTTACGATATATGGTGCTCTGCAAGGTCCCCTGAGAATCCTTTTATATCTTAATGTCCAAGAAATTGAGTTCATTTTCATGAGTCTCGAATGTAAAAAATAATCCCAGGTCATAGGCATTGACCAATTGCTCAAAATCAGTGCTAGTCCCATTCCATAATATAAATACATCGTCTATGAAACAAAGCCAAATCATAGCTCGTTCACTAAAATGTTCCCTTTCATCGCTAAACAGGTGTGTCGCTTCCCACCAGCCCAGGGTTAGGTTTGCATAGCTGGGGGCAGAGGGGACCCCATAGCGGTCCCCCTGAGCTGGTGGAAAATGCGACCATTAAAGAGAAAGTAGTTTTTGGTCAGAGAATGTTCATAGAATCCTATCCCTCATGTCCTGAGGTAGTACTCAACTGCCTGCAAGCCAACCTGGTGGCGTTTTGAGCAGTAGAGTGCCTCTACATCAATACTCGCAAAGATGGTGCCCTCACTAACACTGATCCCCCTCAATACGCTGTAAGAGGTCCAGTATATCACATGAATATGAGGGAAGGGTGAGTACAAATGGGCGCAATATTTTGTCTATATATACGCCCAGATTCTGTATTATGCCACCAATGCCAGAGACTATAGGGCGACCCTTTAGAGGCACCAGGCCCTTGTGCACCTTTGGCAGAGCATAACATTTGGGTATTACAGGTGCATTAGGCATTAAAAAATCAAACTCTTTGTGATCTATTAGTTTCTTGTCTAAGGCATTTTTCAAAATGGGTGTCAATTCTAGAATGTATTGGGAGGTTGGATCACCTGGGAGTGTCTCATATGTATCATGGTCATCCAGAAGCCTTTTGCACATACGTGTATATCTTAGTCTATCCATGAGGACAATATTACCGCCCTTACTCAAAGCTTTAATAATTTATTATTTTCTTTGTTGTTTAAGGGCTTGTCTCTCATAGTGTGTCAGATTGTCTGGTAGACCATGATGGGATTTATGTATCTTTTTCAAATCTCTCAATGTTAATTCCAAGAAAACATCTATGCATGAGGTATCCCCTAGTGGGTTTCAGGTCTGTAAATGGGTCTTCATCCACAGGACGTTCATTATCATCCAATAACGTTACCAAATTTTGTATGGTCACAAATTCTTCCTCTGAAAGACCAAGATTTTGGCCCTCTCGTTTGTCAGTTTGAAGAACTTGTGCCATCTCAATTTTCGAACAAACAAGTTTAAATCCTTTGTCCATTCAAACTGGTCAAAATTAACCTCTTAGGCACCAAGTACATACCGGTATGTCCTGAGTCCTTTCCCTTTCTATAACGTGGGGACACGATGGTGACACGTGCTATTAACCCTTTAGAGGCGGCGTTCAAAGTTGAACGCCGCGTCTAAAGTGAAAGTAAATCACTGCCGGTTAGCTCAGGGGGCTGTTCGGGATGTCCGCTGCGAAATTGGTACACAAGGAGGGTCTCCTACCTTGCCTCCTGGTGTCCGATCGCCGAATGACTGCTCAGTCATGAGCAGTCAAGCGGCAGAATCATTGATCAATGGTTTCCTATGAGAAACCAGTGATCAATGTAAAAGATCAGTGTGTGCAGTGTTATAGTCCCCTATGGGAGCTATAACACTGCAAAAAAAAAGTGAATAAAGATCATTTAACCCCTCCCCTAATAAAAGATTGAATCACCCCCCTTTTCCCATTTAAAAAACAACAACTGTGTAAATAAAAATAAACATATGTAGTATCGCCGTGTGCGGAAATGTCCGAATTATAAAAAATATAATTAATTAAACTGCACAGTCAATGGTGTACGTGCAAAAAAATTCTAAACTCATAAAAAAATGAATAAAAAGTGATCAACAAGTCCGATCAATAGAAAAATGGTACTGCCACAGAAGAGGAAAAATTAAAAAGTTATAGGGGTCAGAAGATGACAATGTAAGGTAAGTAGGAAAAAATGAAAGTGCAAAAATGGAAAAAACCCTGGTCCTTAAGGGGTTAACCGTTGGAACAAAGGTCAGACCCTTTGATAAGACAGATCTCTTGGCATCGGTGAGGTTTATACTTGAGAGAGAGAGAGTGTAGATGGATCCATAGATTAAACACGGTGTCACCACAGGGATTGGGTGTCTGGGTGACTGTATATGCAGAGAGGGAGGGCTGTAATAGGCCTGGCAGGAGTAAAGGGTCACCCTATATAGGGATTATAGTGTGTAATAGGAGGTTCCAGAGCGGGACCGCCCTTTTTAGGGCGGCCACCCTGCCTAGGAATAGGGACCACGATTTGAGGGCCAACCAGGGACGTTAGTGCCCAATAGAGCAACACAATCTGACCCCTCCCATACCCTCTATCTAGGGATCTTCCTGACACCCCATGAATTAATTGCAGAATTATTCAATTCTTGTCCATTACTTATCAACTGTTCTGTATTGTTCATCTAGAGAGCTACATGCATGTATATACAATGGATCATGTATAAGTGTTCTCTTGACTCGGAAAAATGGGGAGAACAACACTCCATAGTTTGGGATATACCCAAATGTATGGGCATGTACATAAGTCCAACTTTGGCTTGATGGAAGCGGGATGCCTTCTGCTCTTCCTATCCCAGTCAGCATAACGAGTTCATAACTGTATTTATAATACATACTTATCCTTTATAAGGATTGGAGAGAAACATCTGACTATTACCCACCTGTTTTTCATTACCTAAAACTCATATCTAATATACATATTACACTCCGATATTGTGAAGGAGCAAAGTTTAAATCAATGCTCAGTAGTTTGGACAGTGTCGGCAGCACGCCAGCACGCCTCAGTTGTTCTGAAACAACTAAACAAGAGTACTTACAGGGAATTGCTGTTGCATGGTCCCTGTTTTTCCTTTCAGAATGAAACACTGAACAGGCTTTCTTGTGCCTTTTTAACCCGTACAAGACCCAGGGATACGCCTTCTGCACCTGGGTCTTAAGGACCCAGGGCGTACCTATATGCCCGTGGGAATTTCGCTCCCAGTCGCGTGCCTGGCGGGGACCGGACCAGGGTGACTGCTGATATCGATCATCAGACCCCCCCTCCATGTCGGCGATCGGCGCAAATCGCAAGTGAATTCACACCGGTGACCCGGAATATAAGGGGGATCGCGGTTGTCCATGACACCTACGATCCCCCTGAAGGGATAGGAGTGAGGTGGCAGGGGTGCCACCCCTCCTATCCCTGCTATTGGTCATCAAAAGCGACGACCAATAGCAGATCGGGGGCGGTGGCGTTAACTTTCGTTTTCCCCGTTCTGCCCACCCACAATAGGCCGGGCAGAACGGGGAACCTAAGGGGACCGGGCGCCGAAGATCCACTTACCCGTCGGTGGAGGCTGCGGGACGCGATCGGCTGCGGTGATCGGGGCCGGCGGCATGTCGTGCGGCAGAAGAGGACGGCTCCCTGGATCCGACGGAAGCCGGTAAGTTGCCTAGCAACATTTGGAGCGTACAGTTGGTCTCTACACTGTAGCCCTCTAGATGTTGCAAAACTACAACTCCCACATGCCCAGACAGCTGTTTAGGCATGCTGAGATTTGCAGTTTTGCAACAGCTGGAGGTCTACAGTTTAGAGATCTCTGCACAGTGATCTCCATACTGCCCTCTAGATCTTGCAAAAATACAACTCCTAGCATGGCCACACAGCAGTTTGCTGTCTGTGCATGCTAGGATTTGTAGTTTTGCAACATCTAGAGGTCCACAGTTTGGAGATCACTGTGCAGTGGTCTCTAACTGTAGCCCTCCAGAAGTTGCAAAACTGCAAATCCCAGCATGCCCAAACAGCTGTCTCGGTATGCTGGGAGTTGTAGTTGGGTAACTCCAGCTGTTGCATAACTACATAACTACATCTCCCAGCATGCCCTTTGGCGATCAGTACATGCTGGGAGTTGTAGTTTTGCAACAGCTATAGGCACACTTGTTGGAAAATACTGAGTTTGGTAACAGAACCTAACTGAAGGTTTTCCAACCAGTGTGCCTCCAGCTGTTGCAAAACTACAACTCCCAGCATGCGCGGTCTGTCAGTACATGCTGGGAGTTGTAGTTTTGAAACTGCTGGAGGTTTGCCCTCCATGTGAATGTACAGGGTACATTCACACGGGCAGGTTTACAGTAAGTTTCCTGCTTCAAGTATGAGCTGCGACAAATTTTTCGCCACAGCGCAAATTTCTAGCGTGAAGCTCACTGTAAACCTCTGCCAGTGCGAACGTACCCTAAAAACACTCCACTACACTAACACATAACAAAGGGTAAAACACTACATATACACCCCCTTACACTGTCCCCCCCCCCCCCCAATAAAAATGAAAAACTTATTGCACGGCAGTGTTTCCAAAACGGAGCCTCCAGCTGTTGCAAAACATCAACTCCCAGCATTTCCGGACAGCCACTGACTGTCCAGGCATGCTGGGAGTTTAGCAACAGCTGAAGTCACCCTGTTTGGGAATCACTGGCGTAGAATACGCCTATGTCCACCCCTATGCAATCCCTAACTTAGTCCTCAAATGCGCATGGCGCTCTCTCACTTCGGAGCCCTGTCGTATTTCAAGGAAACAGTTTAGGGCCACATATGGGGTATTTCCGTACTCGGGAGAAATTGCACTACATATTTTGGAGGGCTTTTTCTCCTTTTACCCCTTATGAAAAGGAAAAGTTGGGGGCTACACCAGCCTGTTAGTGTAAATAAATAAAAAAATTTACACTGACATGCTGGTGTTGCCCAAATACTTTTTATTTTCACAAGTGTTAAAAGGAAAAAAAGACCCCCAAAATTTGTAACGCAATGAGTACAGAAATACCCCAGATGTGGGCGTTAAATGCTCTGCGGGCGCACAACAAGGCTCAGGAGTGAGAGCGCACTATGTACATTTGAAGCCTAAATTGGTGATTTGCACAGGGGTGGATGATTTTACAGCGGTTCTGACATAAATGCAAAAAAATAAATACCCACATGTGACCCCATTTTGGAAACTACACCCCTCACGTAACGTAACAAGGGGTATAGTGAGCCTGAACACCCCACAGGTGTTTAATGAAAATTCTTCAAATTTGGATGGAAAAATGAAAAAAAAAAAAATTTCACTAAAATGCTGGTGTTACCCCAAATTTTTTATTTTCACAAGGAAAAGTAGGTAAAAAAGCCCCCCAAAATTTGTAACCCCATTTCTTTTGAGTAAGAACATACCCCATATGTGGATGTAAAGTGCTCTGCTGGCGCACTACAATGCTCAGAAGAGAAGGGAGCACCATTGGGCTTTTGAAGAGAAAATTTGTCCAGAATTGAAGGCCACGTGTGTTTACAAAGCCCCCATAGAGCCAGAACAATGGACACATGTGACCCCATTTTGGAAACTACACCCCTCATGTAAAGTAATAAGGGGTACAGTGAGCATTTATGCCCCACAGGTGTCTGACAGATTTTTGGAACAGTGGTCCGTGAAAATGAAAAATGTAATTAAATTTAAATAGGCAGTCATTTGCAAAAACTATATAATGTAGATATTACAATTATATTAATATATATGTAATATACATTGGTAAAAATGTGTACTTTTGGATGAAAAACTATTGTCTTGTCCCTGCAGCTATTGCCTGTGTGTCTCTGTGCTGAGACAAAATACAGGAAGCATTGGTGGGACATGCAGGGCTCTGTGCAGTGAGGCTCTGTGACATGCTCCCAGCTCAAAGATCAGGATGACCAGCCAGAAGTCTGCACCGAGCCTTACTTGTCCAGCCCAGGCTATAGCTACAGGGACAGCATTTTTTCACCCAAAAATATACACATTTTTTTAACCAATGTATGTTACAAATATACAAAAAATGTTATAATCAACTTCATATAAAACATTTTTCAAAATGTGACAGGTATGCTTAACCTCTTGGGGACGCATGGTGTATCTATGCGCCCCCTCCCGCGATATATCGGGTCAGTCCCGGCGGCTAACGGTAATTGGGACTGGCTAATACCGGACATCACAGATTGCAGTGATGTCCAGTATTAACCTTTTGGACGTGACGATCAAAGTTAATCGTCTAAAAAAAAAAACATTCCCGGCAGCTCAGTCGGGCCAATCAGGACCACCGCTGTGAAACTGTGTGTCCCAATCAGCTGTACGGACATGAGGAGGGTCCCTACCTGCCTCCTCCTTGTTTGATTGCCAAATGACTGCTCTGAGCCTGAGATCCAGGTAGGAGCAGTTGAGCTCTGAAAACACTGATCAATGCTATGCTATGGCGTAGCATTGATCAGTGTGGGCAATCCATGTAATGCATGTTATAGTCCCCTGTGTGGGCTATAACATTGCAAAAAAAGTTAATAAAGATGATTTAGCCCCTTCCCTAATAAAAGTTTGGCACACCCCCCTTTTCCCATTTAAAAAAACCCAAAACTGTAAATAAAAATATAAACATATGTGGTATCACCGCGTGCGTAAATGTCTGAACTATAAGAATATATTGTTAATTAAACCGCAAGGTCAATGGCGTACATGTAAAAAAAAATTCCAAAGTCTAAAATAACATATTTTTGGTCACTTTTTATACCATAAAAAAAATGAATAAAAAGCGATCAAAAAGTCTGATCAAAACAAAAATGGTACCGATAAAAACTTAAAAGGGTACTCCGGGGGAAAACTTTTTTTTTCTTTTCTTTCTCTCTGACATCACAAGCACAGTTCTCTCTGCTGACATCTTTGTTCATTTCAGGAACTGTCCAGAGTAGGAGAACATACCCATAGCAAACATATGCTGTTCTGGACTGTTCCTAAAATGGACAGAGATGTCAGCAGAGAGCACTGTGCTCGTGATGTCAGCAGGGAGCTCTGTGTTACAAAAATAAAAGAATAATAAGCAGCTAATAAGTACTGGAAGGATTAAGATTTTTTTTAAAAGAAGTAATTTACAAATCTGTTTTCCACCGTAGTACCCCGTTAAGATCACAGCACACAAAATGAGCCCTTATACATCCCTGTGTCCAGAAAAATTAAAAAGTTATAGAAGAGGACATTTTTAAACATATACATTTTTCTGCATGTAGTTATGATTTTTTCCAGAAGCAAGACAAAATCAAACCTATATAAGTAGGGTATCATTTTAATCATATGGACCTACAGAATAATGATAAGGTTTCATTTTTACCGTAAAATGCACTGCGTAGAAACGGAAGCCCCCAAAATTTACAAAATGGCTTTTTAATTTTTTTTATTTTGTCGAACAATAAATTTTTTTCTTTTATTTCGCCGTAGATTTTTGGGTAAAGTGACTGATGTCATTACAAAGTAGAATTGGCGCAAAAATAAAAAGTCATCATATGGGTCTGTAGGTGCAAAATTGAATGGGTTATGATTTTTAAAAGGTAAGGAGGAAAAAACTAAAGTGCAAAAAAGGTTAAAACCCTGAGTCCACAAGGGGTTAAAACCCTAGTACTGCTTTAAAGTTTTCAAACTCTTTCCCATTCCTTCCTTGCCTATTTCTTCCAGGTTAAAAAAAATAAAAAATTCTAACAACCTTTTCCGCCTCTTTCCGCCTGTTTCTGTTTTAATTTCATTCCTGGTAATTTCCATGTCTAAAATTCCAATATAAAAAGGGCCTTATACATATCCCATATTATTTGGTTATATGCTCTCTTCTCAGTGAGGTAAAAGTAATTCACTAAGCTTACCCAATATGAAAGGGGTTTTCGAGTCTCAAATAATTAATGGCCTATCCCCAGGATAGGCCATCAATCACTGATCTGTAGGGCAGCAGATACCCAGCATCCCTAATGATCAGCTGCTGGGGAGAGCCATGGTGCCAGCATAGGGGGAGCTGAAATAACCGAGCACCACCACTACTGTTTATTTAAAGGGGTACTCCGGTGAAAACCTTTTTTCTTTTAAATCAACTGGTGGCAGAAAGTTAAACATATTTGTAAATTACTTCTAGTAAAAAATCTTAATCCTTCCTGTACTTGTTAGCTGCTGAATACTACAGAGGAAACTCTTTTCTTTTTGGAATTCTCTCTGATGACATTACGAGCACAGTGCTCTTTGCTGACGTCATTGTAATAATAATAATAATAATAACGCTTTATTTATTGTTGTCCTTAGTGGGATTTGAACCAAAGTCCCCAGCACTGCAAGGCAGCAGTGCTAACCACTGAGCCACCATGCTGCCCTTAGCATACATCTGCTATGCATGGTTGCTAAAATGGACAGAAATGTCAGCAGAGAGCACTGTGCTCGTGATGTCATCAGTGTTCCAAAAAGAAAGGAATTGCCTCTGTAGCATTCAGCAGCTAAAAAGTACAGGAAGGATTAAGATTTTTTAATAGAAGTAATTTACAAATATGTTTAACTTTCTACCACCAGTTGATTTAAAAGAAAAAAGGTTTTCACCGGAGTACCCCTTTAAGTAAAACAAAACAAAAGCATGCAAATTTGGTATTGTTGTAATTGTCTGACCCATAGAATAAAGATAAAATGGGAGAATTCTCAAAACCTGGGTAGAGGAAAGTGATGCTGTTGCCCAAAGAAACCAATGAGATTGTTTTTTGTCATTTTTCAATTTGTAAAAATGAAAGAAATAATCTGGTTGCTATAGGTAACTCCTCCACACAGGTTTTGATAAATCTTCTTCAAAATGTTTACTTCAATACCTATGTAGCCCTTGTAATACTCTTTTATATTGTTCTGCCTCCCTGGATAGAAGACTACTACAGAATGTGAAGAAGAAGCAAAATGCATCAAATTGGTCGCAATTTCTAAACCGAAAAGTCGAACAAAAAAATGTCATGAGGCCATATTTTCAAAGCATTTATGAATACAACAATACATTTTCTCCTATATATGTTGACAATGATAAGATGAGCATGACTGCTTTCTGAAAACATCACATCTGTCCACAGGTTGTGTGTGGTATTACAACATTTCACTGGAGCTGAGCTGCGTTGCTAGAATTCAACAAGGCGAAAGGCATTCTTTCACAAATTAGAACAACATTACAAAAATGATCTTGTCTTAGTTACATTTTGGAAGAGATCAGCCATGTTTTTTTTAATCTTGGACAAAAGGGGAAAGTTATAATAGTTTTTTGTCTTTATTTTGGTGTAAATTTTTCACATATTTTTTTCGCATTTGCTGTTTTGCGCAAACATTTTTGAATTTTTAACCTCCCTGTATCTCAAGTGATTTTTGCAAAACTGACTTGGTAGATGTTTTTTACTGGTTGTGCATGCAGTGGTCAAAAATGTATAATATGTATTTTGTGAAAATTTGCAAAGTTACAAAGCAAATGGTCATAAATTGGCAAATCTTCACCACCCCAAGCAGAGCGCTAGAAAAAAGGCTTTCTTACATGTTTTTATTATTGCAGCCTTCTTTATTGTACTTGAGCGTAATTTACCTTACATTGTGCAAACTTTTAATAAAAGCCCAGATTTATCAATATGTCCCATACAACAAAAATGGAGTGATTTGCTCATAGTAACCAATCACAGCTGGGCATTCATTTTACCAGAGCTCCATAAGATATGAAAGCTGTTGCTAAACTACTGTTGCTGTCTGGGCATGCTGGGAATTTTAGTTTTACAACAATTGGAGGCTCCTTATTTTGGAAGACATTGCATTAGGGGCGCTCTCCCATTTTTTGTGTTTTTATTTTTTACTTCTCATTTCAGAACCGTGTATGCAGAGTATTACGGTGAATTCATTGAGCTTCTGTGATGAACTGGATTATTTTCTTATAATAAATTGGCTAAGGAGGGCTGTGGGGAAGTGTTTTTTCTTTAAATAACATAATGTTTCAAATGTGTCATTTTTTTTTACATTTAATTTTCAGGCTTAATAGTGGAAGCTGTCTTATAGACGGAATCCATTACTAAGCCGGGGTTTAGCGTTAGCCCCCAAAACAGCTAGCGCTAATTCACAAATATTACCATGGTACCCACCGCCTTAGGAGTACAGGGATGAGCTGGTACCAACAGGCCCAGAGCATCAAAAATGGCGCTCCTGGGCCTAGGCGGTAACAGGCTGGTGTTATTTAGGCTGGGGAGGGCCAGTCACATTGGTCTTCGTCCACCCTTGTAATGTCAGGCTGTGGCTGCTTGGTTGGTATCTGTCCGAGAATAAAAATACAGGGAACCCTATTCATTTTAAAAAAATGTATTTAAGAAAATAAAAAGCATAGGGTTCCCCATATTTCATTCACAGCTCTCGTTAGCTAAATTAAAAAATAAAAATCCAATTCATTGCCGTAGTCCAATTAATCTGCCGTAATCCTGTGTAATAAATGGATCTGAAACGAGAAGAAAAAAAAAAACACAAAAAATGGCTTAGTACATTTTTGGCGCTCTCAGCTGGGGAGAACACCCATAATACAATGTCTTCCCAAGCAGAGAGCCTACAATTGTTGCAAAACTACAACTCTCAGCATGCTGTATGGGCATGCTGGGACTTTTAGTAAAGCAACAGATGGAGTCTCTCTTTTTGGGAAGACATTGCATTATAGGTGCTCTCCCAGCAGAGAGTGACAAAAATTTACTAACCCCCCCCATTTTCTTTTCTTTTATAAGGAGCAGTGAGCCCTATTAGTATAGTGACAGGATTCCCGGATCCTGTATAGTATACACTATAAACCCCTGTACGCTATACGGCCAGCGAAGGTGAGTAGTGATGATATACATCACTCCTCACCTTCTTACACGCCGTGGGCTGGGTGCTATGCATCCGACCTATGGAGTAGTACCCTGAAGTTCCATAGGGTACCATATTGTCTGTTTTCAAATACAAAAATAAAAGCCAGAAAAACTACCAAAACACATGAAAAAGCTGTGGCAGTTTTTCTGTTGTTTTTTCTAGCCTTAGGTTATGTGCTTACAAAAAATGTCAAATTGCAGATTTTGTTGAATAATTCATTTTTTGTCATTTGGGTTACATACTTCAATGATTGTGTCTACATTTGTGGGTTAAAAAAGAAATAGATCCATCAAACTCAAACTTTTAGTCCTTAGCCACCCAAGCATTTGCTGAAGTTGACCCCTACTGGCAATCGATCAGGATCAACCATCTACATGCATATCAGAAGCTATGGTTCCCTTCCAGGGTAGGGATAAGTGCATACCTGGATCTAGCCCCAGCATTGTTCCTCTAACTACTTGGACAATCCACCCTGAAACAGCAAACCCCCAACTGGGCGACGGTTTCTAAGATAAACTTGTACGGGGGCGTTAAGGCGTGTCAGACAGCCCAGGTCAATAACACCCAAACAAAAATGATACAAAATTAGAAAACAAAGAGGAACAAGACAGAGGATCACAACCAAGAGTGCAGTATAGTAGTGCCCTAAACAGTAGTGCATATTAGAGATGACTGCAATACTGCTTTTTAACCCCTTAAGGACCAAGCCCATTTTGACCTTAAAGACCAGGCCAATTTTACTTTAGCATTTTTGTTTTTTCCTCCTCGTCTTCTAAAAATTGTAACTCTTTTATATTTTCATCCGCAGACTAGTATGAGGGCTTGTTTTTTGCACGACCAGTTGTCCTGCGTAATGACATCATTCATTTTACCATAAAATGTATCGCGCAACCAAAAAAATACTATTCGTGTGGGGACATTTAAAAGTAAACCGCAATTTTGTAAATTTTAGAAGGTTTCATTTTCATGCCGTACAATTTACGGTGAAAATGACGTGTTCTTTATTTTGTTGGTCAATATGATTAAAATTATATCCATGATTACATACGTTTCTATTATTATTGCGCTTAAAAAAAAAATCACAAAATTTGTAACCCAATTAGTATGTTTAAAATCCTCCTATTTTGATGACCTATAACATTTTCATTTTTCCATATAAGCGGCGGTATGAGGGCTCATTTTTTGTGCCATGATCTGTACTTTTTATTGAAACCATATTTGTGTATACAGTCATGGCCATAAATGTTGGCACCCCTGAAATTTTTCAAGAAAATTAAGTATTTCTCACAGAAAAGGATTGCAGTAACACATGTTTTGCTATACACATGTTTATTCCCTTTGTGTGTATTGGAACTAAACCAAAAAAGGGAGGAAAAAAAAGCTAATTGGACATAATGTCACACCAAACTCCAAAAATGGTGTGTGTCATCGGTCATCTTCTGCTCTGGTCTGCTCGATCTCAGACCAGAGAAGAAGACTCGTGCGCCATTCTGGATGATTGGATCGCCGCGACAGCGCTGCGGGCAATCCGATCATCCATATTTGTGACCGCACTCCCGCAGATGCCATGATCTGTATTGATCATATCATCAGAGGGGTTAATGGCTGACATCCGCGCGATCGGAAATGACAGCCGTTACCGGCGGATCCCTGTCTGCGATCAGCAAGACTCTGATGCTCGCGGTCATGTACAGGAAGTAAATATACGTCCTGGTGCACTAAGTACCGCAGGGGAAAAATAATATATTTCAACTTAGTAATTTCAACTTAGCTTTAAGTGTAATTTGTGTTTTTTGTAGCTTAGTAGTGGAATGGCACTGGTGCGACATAATCAAAATCCCTGAACATGATCTTACACAACTATATGTGAGCTTCATGCTCTGTGAGCATCTATTAATCATGTATGGGTCCCTCTCATGCTGCCCTAACAGCTCTGACTTAATAAAGTATGGCCTCCACAAGAACTTTGAAGGTGTCCTATGATATCTGGCACCAAAGCATTAGAAGCACATTCTTAAAAGGGTACTCCACTTGCTAGCATTGGTAACATTTAGTTCTGAACGCTTTGTGCGCACTGCTGGGGTAGGTCACACCCCTCGTGCAATTACACAACGTCCCCTCAATGCAAGTCTACAGAAAGGGGCGTGGCAGCCATCATGCCCCCTCCTATAGCATTGCATTGAGGGGTCCTGGTGTGACGTCATGAGGGGGCATGGCCGACCCCCGCAGCACACACATAACGTTCAGAACTAAATGTTCCGAACACTGGCCAGTGAAGTACCCTTTTAAAGGGAACCTGTCACTACTTATTACACCTTGTAACCAATAGCAACATGTTCTATAGTTGTTCATAAGTGTTCCTACCATGTTTCTATGTCCTGGAAAGATGGCCGTAATCTTGAGAATTCCCAGCTTTTTAAACTTCCTGCGCTGTATGTAAATTCTCATCACGTTGCCCTCCTGGGCAGTGCAGTACAGTACTTGCAAGTAGTCACCGTGCCCAGGGCTGTAATCACACCTGTTCATTCCTAATTATGCTTACATAGGCGTGATTGACAACCTGGGCACAACAGAATTCTCCTCTGTTCACCTCCAAGTCCTGTGCAGGCCTAGAAGCATAGGTAGCTCTGGGTATGCACATTGCTCATACTGAACGCTTTGTCCTCATGCCAATGAGCAGTGAAGAATACCACCATACCCGCACTGATAACCATGCCTATGTAGCCATGATTAGGAATGAAGAGGCCTGACTACAAACTACTTGATGATAATTTACATAAAGAGCGGAACATATATGAAGGTTGTTTATGCAAGATTACAGCCATTGTTCCAGGACATAGAAACAGATGTATCACTTTGACCTCTTTGTCATGTTCCTCAATCTATTCTTGAACATTTTTTGCAATATGGCATGGTACATTATCCCACTGATAAAGGTTTTCTAGTAGAATCATCTGACATCTCCATATTACCTTCTTCCCATAGTGTTCACACAATGTAAAATGAAACACCAGGACACTTACTTCATGTTTTCTTTCAGCAGTGGACAGGGGTTAGCATGGCTGCCTGCAAGCTGTAATTCTGTGTGTTTTGACACTGATCTTCCATTGCCAGCTCTAGCTTTTTAGGCAATATGTGTGATCAGGCCAGACTGAGCTTTGGGACCTGATGACCCTCTTGCTGGTATTCTGTGGAAGAAGAATATGGCTATATTTGCAATTATGAATTTGCTAAAATGAACTCAACAATAAGAAAATATGTTTCCATGGAACATTGCCTGAAATCAAGTCTCCATATACCAACTGGGTCTCTTCAGTAAGGTCCAAAATCTCCTTACCCAAACTTTTCCACAAATGAAAGGCAGAGACAGCACAAACAATGTATAGAGACTTTTTTTCCCTTTTTTTTTTGTTTTCATACTACTGCAATGTTATGGTTTTGTCAACCTCCCTCAAGAATGTTGTACCAGTTTTTTTATTTTTATTTTTTTATCAGATCCTATTTATTGAAATTGTTTGCAATTTTACAAAGACATAATAATACCCTGTCTTGCAATACATGGGATTTTAGATGTTCAACAATCCTAGTATGGTTTAGTATAGTTTCCATTAATTTCCCCACTTGCCTTCTACAACAGATCTTGGACTGGGCCTGTGTGGCGTGCTACCCCCATATATTTGTTTTGTAATCCAGTGCAGTTTCCTTTACTAGGATATACCCAAACTGTGTCAGTGGATTCCAGAACCATGTAACATGTGTATGCAGGTGGGTCTCTCATCCTTTGGTGGAACAGACAGTCCCACAAAGCAGTACTTTTTAAAATATTTTTGTAATATATTGTTTCATTTTGATATTTTAATAGCTAGCAGGTGGAGCAGCACTCAAAATCAAGTAGGGGGGTGCAGGCTGTGGTTGGACCCTAGTCCTAGGCACCCTCTGGATACAGCAAAGACAAAACACAGCAGCACTCCAGAAGTAATGGTGAATGTTGGCTTTATTATCACCAAAAAACGTATAGGGATGTTTCGCCCACCTCACACTCAAGCTTGATGATGGCCACGTGAGGTGGCCGAAACGTCGCTGTACATTTTTTTGGTGATAATAAAGCCACCATTCACCATTACTTCTGGAGTGCTGCTGTGTTTTGTCTTTGATGTTTTAATACATATGTCAAAATCAGATTCTGCAAGTATTTTCATTCATAAGCTAGAATGAGTAGTCTACTTGCTAAGGATTGATACAGATGATGCAATTTAACCCAGTCTCTTCTTCTTAGGGGTTTATCATAATCTAGGGCTCAATGGTGAATACATTGTGCTCTCTGTCTTCCCCTGCTGCAGCTGCAGTATAGCATCAGGAGCCCGTGATCATCACTGTGAATAATTTGTGCCAGCTCCTGGGAAAAGAATCAGTTGGCCAGTTCTGTGATTCAGATCCAGTCCCCAGGCAAGGCTTTTTTTCTAGTTCATTGGTGCCAGACTTTAAAGTAAAACATGGATATTTTAATATTCAATGCAGACATTACTCTTGTTTTATGCAGAGTGGTTGTCTGACCTGGAGACTACATAGAAAATACCTCTTGCTATATGAAGCCAGATGTCCTATTAGGAATAAATCCCACAATCACAGTCTCTTCATAGGAGACAGACATTGTACAGTGGGGACACTTATATAAATTCCAATAACAGATACATGAGTGCAAATTTATTTTACACATAATGTTATTAGGTATTAGTATTAAAAAAAATCTGCAGCTTCTTTCAATTGTCAATCCCATAGTATCCAATAAAACTGAATTTAACTCAGGTGACACCACAAATTGTGCTATGTGGTTTGGGGTAAAAGACTTGATCTTAGAAGTTGCAGAAGTTCTGACACTTGCATATACACTAGATGCAAACACCGCACCTGCCATAAAAGATCAAATGTGAAGACCCAATACCTAGCCAAGCCCGACATTTGTGTTGGCCACATTTGATACAAATTGCAAGAAATGTGATGAAATGCTAAACATAATTCAAGGACTAAGATAAAGAATGTACTCCTTTATATGGTTATGTGATATATTCCATTCTGTTCATGGGGTATATATCTAAGGCTGGGGCTAGACAGAGACTACTTTAACATGATACTCCAATTCTAACTGGCATTAGTTGCAGTCAGAGGTGTAACATGTAGCTTCTGGGCCCCAATGCAAAATCTGCAATAGGGCCACATTGTGCCAATTATAATACTGGTCTCTTATGAGGCACATGTGCATTGGGGCCGTGATGCGACGGCTACCTCTGAACCCCCTATAACTACACCCCTGGTTGCAGTCTTGAAAACGGAAATGCAAGGCTTAAAATATCTCTATGCTTTATATTCTTCCAAATGGTTTTTATGGGTAAATGCCAGATATTTATATCATTTTTTCCGATAATGGTGTAAAAGAAGCTAAGATGACACTTACTGATTATGTGTTGAAAAAAGAACACCAAAAAGGCAAAAAATAACCTATTTTGTTAAACTGTATAGTGTAAATATTTACTGAATAATTCCCCATTGTTTTACATGTAATATCTACTGTAACTTGGGCGCTGTAAAATAAATAAATAATATATGATATGACCCTGGATAAATGCCATCTATACTCTTTTTTTATGCTTTTGTCCTGAGACCTGTATCCTCTCTCCTCCATTATTTCATATCTGTAACAATGGCAGTAAAAAGTTAGCCAAAATTGATATATTTTATAAAAAGTTGATAACGTTATTCTTTAACAAGTGGAGGTTTTATTTTCTACAAACAACCCTGTTTTCCCTATTTGGGATCTCTGAACCGCTTGTGGGAGACCTTAGCACTGACCTGTGGGGACTATAGCACAGTTTGATACTGTTGTAACAAAAGGAATTGTAGAATAAAAATGTGCGCTGTCACTTCATACATACTACAAAGTGTGAACATTGGAGACCGTATTTAAGGGAACATTTTGACGGTATATTGATGTAAGTTTTAGATTTTGCCTAATGCTTGTACTATTCACTGGATTGCCATGATTTCAAAGATTGTGTCCTGTAACAAAATGGTTTTGAAGTCTACAATGGGAAAAAAGTAACTGTCCCTGAGATAGCTGGAGCGTTGCAGGGGCTTTAATCTTCATATCATGTAAAGGACAACTAACACTTGATTTAGTATGAACCCCTTAAGGACTTAGCCCATTATGCCCTTAAGGCCTAGGTTCTCAACCCGTGGTACGCATACCTCAAGGGGTACGCCACCGGTTGAGCGGGGGTACGCGAAAGCGCTGTCAAATACCGGCCATGCATTGGCCAGCATTTGACAGCGCACATTTTTTTTTAGCCGCGGCAGTTCACTGTGAGTGAGCTTCCTGGTTGCCGGGGAGACATGTGACCTCCCCTTACGTTGCGCGGAGTTGCCGCACAACGCAGGAGCACGCCATACGTCAGTGCGGTCCCGCCGAACGGGTCACACTGCATCAAGCGGCAGCGAACAGGGTCCCGCCGGAGGCCAGGTAAAAAAGAAAGTTAACAACTGTGTGGGCCAGAGGGGGGAAGTGTATAGGACGGGGGGGAAGTGTATTGGACGAGGTGGGGGGGGGGGGGGGGGAAGTGTTTTGGACGAGGTGGGGGGAAGTGTATTGGAGGTGGGGGGGAATTATATTGGACAAGGTGGGGGGGAAGTGTATTGGACGAGGTGGGGGGAAGTGTTTTGGACGAGGAGGGGGGGAAGTGCTTTGGACGAGGTGGGGGGGAAGTGCTTTGGACGAGGTGGGGGGGGAAGTGCTTTGGACGAGGTGGGGGGGGGGAAGTGTATTGGAGGGGGGGAAGTGTATTGGACGGAGCACACGGCATTAAGATGGAGGGGGAGAGGGATAATGGCGGCAGGGTGGGGGAAGTAATAAAGCACAAGGCATTACATTTTAATGCCTTGTGCTTTATTTCTCCCTCATCCCTCCTCCGTATGAAAATACGAAAACGATAATTTGCTGGGTCCTTAAGGCTTAAGGACCCAGCAAATGATCGTTTTAGATTTTCGTTTTTTCCTCCTCCCCTTCTAAAAATCATAACACTTTCAATTTTGCACCTGCAGACCCATATAAGGGCTTGTTTTTGTGTCACCAATTGTACTTTGTAATGAGGTCACTTATTTTATAACATAATCTGCGGCGAAACAAAATAAAACTTATTTGTGGGGTGAGATTAACTTTCGTAAATTTTTAGGGTTTTCGTTTCTACGCAGTGCACTTTTTGGTAAAAATTACACCTTGTCTTTATTCTGTAGGTCCATACGGTTACAAGGATACCCAATTTATGTAGGTTTTATTTTATTTTACTACTTAAAAAATGTATACCTACATGCACCAAAATTATTATGCTTAAAATTGTCAACTTCTGAGCCCTATTGCGTTTTTTATTTTTCCACATACGGGGCTATTCGAGGGCTCATTTTTTTTGCGCTGTGGTCTGTAGTTTTTATCGGTACCATTTTTGTTTTGATGGGACTTTTTGATCGCTTTTTATAAAATTTTTTAATGCTATATGAAGTGACCAAAAATGCACAGTTTTGGACTTTGGTCCTTTTTTTACGTGTACGCCATCGGCCGTGCAGTTTAGCTAACCTTATATTTTAATAGTTTGGACATTTACGCATGCGGCGGTACCACATATGATTATTTTTATTACATTATTTTATTTAAAAAATAGGAAAAGGGGGGTGATTCAAACTTTTATTAGAGGAGGGGCTTATTCACATTTATTAAAGGTGTACTCCGGTGAAAAACTTTTTTTTTTTTTTTTTTTTAAATCAACCTGTGCCAGAAAGTTAAACGGATTTGTAAATTACTTCTATTAAAAAAAAATCTTAATCCTTCCAGTACTTATTAGCTGCTGAATACTACAGAGGAAATTCTTTTCTTTTTGGAACACAGTGCTGTCTGCTGACATCACGAGCACAGTGCTCTCTGCTGACATCTCTGTCCATTTTAGGAAGTGTTCAGAGCAGCATATGTTTGCTATGGGGATTTTTTTACTACTCTGGACAGTTCTTAAAATGGACAGAGATGTCACCAGAGAGCACTGTGCTCTTGATTCAAACGTGTTCCAAAAAGAAAATAATTTCCTCTGTAGTATTCAGCAGCTAATAAGTACTGGAAGGATTAAGATTTTCTAATAGAAGTAATTTACAAATCTCAACAAGGTGCAGCTCACAACAAAAGGACCGAGGCAGTCAAAGCTATAACCGGTCCCCACCGGCGTCAAGAAAAATAATAATCAAATTAATAGCTTATACCTCAAGGGCCTCACCATCCAAGGTGCATAATGATATGGGTGGAAATATTACAATACATAAAAAAGCATCAATATGAAAATTGCATCAATATAAATTTAATAAAATAAAATATATGTAATACACATAACAAGACACTTGTAAGGATAACCCCACTGGGCCCTAGTGGGGTATCTGATATATTAAACTGCTAAAATAGAGGCATGGAAGAATATAGTCTGATAATCCGTAATATGCAAATACAGTCGGTTGATCCGGTACCTGTGCAATAGTACCGTTACAAGTCAGATGGCAGGAAATACGCTTAATGGATAAGGTACAGAGTATATTTCCAGCTAAATAGTATGATATATTATGCAGACAATATTAGTTGGGTTTCTCACCACCTATGGCCGCCTGGTTCTCACTGGTGTGGACTGATGGATAGCGGCTATAGAGTCCTCTCCCGTAGGTCCTCAGATGGTGGTAAGCGATCTCACGCTGAACTCGCGACCATGATGGCAGTGGGGTGCAACGCAATGTTCCGTGCAACAGACTGCGGCCGCTCTCTAGCTGCTTGCTGATGGTAAAATGCCGACATTCTGGCAGGAGTGACAGTGAGCACGGGAGCGGTGCCCCACGTGGAGATCTGGACTGCAGGTGGTAGTTGAGGTGACATGCCGCCAAGCAGGGCGGAAAAGGCTGGATTA